>NW_014577102.1:86416-93996 GCF_000485595.1 Priapulus caudatus | reverse complement strand
ACACTGTACAAGTAACAAGAACAAGTACAAGTAACAAGTACACACCAGTACACCTGCTACAACTTAAAGACGGAGTAAACAAGTGAGTAACAAGTTACAAGTCAAGTACAAAACAATACAAGTACACGTGCTACAACACTTAAAGAAGTAACAAGTAGTAACAAGTACAAGTACAAGTACAAGTACAAGTACAAGTACGAGAACAATTACACTGTACAAGTAAAGAAGTAACAAGTAGTAGCAGATAAAGAAGTTCTCATAATGCATGTGCGCGTGCGTGGGTGCGTGTGCGTGTGCGTGGTCGTGGCGTTGCGTTCGTACGTGCGTGGAGTCGCGTGCGTCTGTGTGAATGTTTTCTGATGCACATATGCTCACTGCGGACGTGTGGCGCTTTCGGAACAAGAATACACATAAAAGCGATTAACATGTAATTTAACAACTAACATTCAAAATTTTAAAATGGCATAATTTTCAACATGCAAATTAAGATACGTATCAAGGCTCATTTTGCCTATTACACAGTAAACCTATGATATAACGAACTAGATGCTCTCTCAGTCACAACCTTCTCATCATCAACGACAAGTTATCTGCACTTATCTTCACACCCAACATAAACCCGCGGGATACACATTCGCGCTGCCAAGGAGTCGCGGGTTACTATGAGCGAACCATCGTATTCACCTTTTAGTTTCGTTGATACGGTCGGCCTATTTTTAGACGACGTACATGGACTTCCCCGGATCTAGAGTGTATCACAGAGTGCGCCTAGCGAGCGTGCAGCGTTCGATCTACAGTGGTTGCTTCTCCTTATGAATTGCAGTCTCTCTCCATGTTGCTCCCTGTAATAGGCAACAATCAAGACTCGGGAGTGAACGGTCCTCGATGTCTAGAGTCCGCACGCATCCAGGCCTGACGCTAAATGTACAGCCGACAAAACAATTATTACATATCACTGCCAGCGCCACGGCCACCACGTCTTGGCGACAGGCTTCAATATGACCTAGCTGTAACCAATGCCGAGCAGTGTTCTCAGACTAGAGTGGATTAGCGGCAAATGCAAGCGCTAATCCACACAGAGTTAAAATGGCAAACTCGTGAATATAATAATAGTCAAGATATTATACTAGAAGTGTTATGGCTCTTAATATTGATCTTAGGTATTTGGGTGCACGCACGTGCATAACTGCCCCTCATACTCGCTTTGTATTTTAGGTAACCAATTTACAAAAAATTTGCCACTCAAGTGCGTTAGTACAGACTTGGCACTAACTTAAACAAAACCCCTTTTTGATATTTATATACATGTTTTAAATATCCTCTAACACACTAGTACTTGCAGTTATCCTAGCATATTCAAGTTACTTGTTTCAACGCAGGAAAAGAGATAGAGACACGCGGTCAAAAACTATCATATATCTTGAAATGTTATTTATCTTATTTTTTTCCGGTATTAAAACCTGTACTATTATTTAACGGAACATCATTAACGTAATGTGATTCATGCGAACAAAGCAAAAACTCTAATATTAAAAAATGCCGTCACATTGACGCCATGTCCGCAGTGTCGTATTCTGCGGGCCGATTATGCCGCAATGCGTCCGTCGTACACTCGTGCTGAAGTCTTGAGAATCCTGAATCCTTGCGAATGGCGTCTGCGCTTATCAATCTTCAGTTTGCTGAGTCTTAAAGAACGTATGTTGCTTATCTAATGGGAGCATGGGCTCTGAAGGGTATCAGTCGTGTGGCTCGCCCATAAGTTAATGTCAGCCAGTATGATCATGTAGATAGGATGCGAGTGAGAGGAATAAGCGCACGCCGTCTGGATTGAAGACATCGCACAGCTGGAGGACGAGAAGACCCGCGAGTCGAGACAATAGCGTGCACCGGTACTCCGGCAGCTCATCGCACCTCCTCCTCGACGACTCATCTGTACCTCCATCCGAGAGAGCAGAAGAGAGACGACGAACCGACGAGACCGCGACCTCCTTCCTCCTGCACTCAGTACCTCCGTGAGAAGAGTCCTAATCCGTCCGTCATACTCTTATGCCAATCTCGGATCCGTCACACACTCGCGCTGCCATCCACCTCGCATTACCTCTCTGTACTTCTCTCCTCATCCTCAATCCTGCTTACATCTCATTCGCCTGCCACACGTTCTTCGTCCACCATCTGATCCTCAGCGCGCGTCACACACTCCACTATACCATTCCTCTTCCCCGCTCTTCCCTCGTGCCTTCCCTTCTCGCTAGCTCGACAGTCTGGACCACACGCGACCCCCTGGGACGACGCACTGCGACAGGATCCGCACTCGCCCCTGTCTGTTACCGGTGGAAAGTAATCTGCGAGATATTTTAGGTAGCTAATCATTATCGGCAGGACTCGCGATTAGACTCTCGGACCTTCTTCGCTGCATTCAGCTTCTCTAGCCGCAATTCGCTGTATAGTGTGAGAAGCGTGTTCCGTCTTGTTGCGCTTTTTACTGTCTCCGCCTGAGACTAGAGGTGGACATTGACGCGGGCGGGCGACATGTCGAGCTTAGAGAGGAGGGGAGGAGGGGAGGGGTAGTAGATTAGCAAAGATGGGAGAGGAGTGAGATGGTAGTTTTGACTGTGGCGCACGGGGGACGGGGGAAGCGTGAGTCAGACAAGGTGGCGGAGGAGGGCGGAGGTAGGGGATTGCAGTCTAGTGGATGGCGGAGGGACAGCGGGGAGGCGAGACCGTGAAAGTAGTGGTGCCGCCGGGACACGAGGGGGACAAGAGGGAATGGTAGTTGTGAGGCGACGAGGAGGAGGGGGGAGGGTCAGTAGTTGGATGGCCGGAAGGAAGGGGGAGCAGGGTGGTGAGGTAGTGGTGGCGGATCGGGTGATGGGTGGTAACGACGGGGGTGAGAAGCGACCGTGACAATGGCCATAGGATGAGATGACAGGGGTTATTCTGCGCGACGTAGAAATGCAAACGAACTACGTAATCTAATGAGAAATTCAAGGCGCTAGATATAAGATATAGTCATGGGTACACTAACAATAACCATGACGAGGGGTGAGTTTCTCCGCTTATACAGATGCGGACATGTCTCTTCGCAACAGAACTATTCTAAACAAGGTCGACAGCAAGATCACGAGACACGCGCCGTGTAAGCGCGCAAGCCCGAACACCCCCACCCCCGCTCACGCGGCGACTTACTTCAGCCCGAGCAAAAATTGCCAGTAAGCGGCGTGATTTGTTGCTAACATTGAGAGAGCCAGAAGCGATCGAGCGGCTAGCGCACAGCACCGACCGCCGACGCACTGCTTAAGCACCTCCGACTCTCGCGTCTCCCACGGACCCTCCGAGCCTAGAACGCTACCTTCGATTCCCGGGCCCAGCATGACACGAGTTAGATACCATGCAGTTGTCCGCGAACACCCGACAATCCATACCGTGATGTCCCTAATCGCTCCAACTCCCGTCGCCCGGTTATTCTCAAGGGAGTTTCTCCACTGACGACCAATGCGCTCAGATCTACGTCTCACTGTGGCAAACCGCACCTGCAGCTTGATTTGTCTAAACATCTCCCCGTCCTGACGCGTCTCACCTAACATGACTAAGCTGAGCGCTAGCGGACATGGGAGATGCATACGCGCATTGCGTGCGCGACCTTGCGGACTAACACAGGGAGCTACGCTGACGCAGGGCTGAATATACACACATGATGAAGATTGCGGACTGGATGAACGTCTCCCGCTCTCTCTCTCTCGCTCTCTGCTCTCGCCGCCGCGCTCTCTCTCTCTTTTAGTCCTCTTCTCTCCTTTTTTATCTCTCCCTCCCATCTCTCGTGCTTCCGGCGCACGCTGCTCTCTCTTCTTCTTCTCTGTCTCTCTCTTCTCTCTCTGCTCTATCTCTCATTCTCGCTCCTACTCATCTCTCTCTTCTCTCTCTCTCTCTCTCATCTCTCTCTCTCTCTATGTTCTACCTCTCTGCTTCTTCTCTTCCTCTCCGACCTCACTCATTGAATTTCCTCGCGTGTGTCTTCGTTACTATATTCTTACAAACACTCTCATTTCCTACTCCCTGCCCGCGCCCCCCTCTCTCTCTCCTCTCTTGCTCGTCGCTCTCTCGTCTTCTTCAATCTCTCTTGCCGCTCTTCTCCCTCACCTACCCATTCGCGCTCCCGTCGTCCTCTCGGTCTGCCCCGTGCGCCTCCCGTCTACCCTCTCTCCCTTCCCTCAACCTCCCGCTTTCGACCCCCTCTCCACCTCTCCTCTCCCTTCCCTCCCTCTCCCCGTCGTCTCTCTTGCCCTTCCCCCATCCCCTCATCCTTCTCGTCTCCGCCGTCCCCCGACCCTCCCTCTCCGCCCTCCTCCTGCTCCACGTCTATCCCCGCTCCTCTCCTCACCCCTCCTCTCTACCTCTTCCCTGTCCTACTCCGCGCGATCCCTATCGTTCGCCCTCCTAGAGGCGCTCCCTTCCCCTGTCCCGCCTCCTCTCCGCCTCACCTCCCCCTTTCCTCCCACTCCTGTCTCTCCCTCTCTCCTCATCCCCCGCCTCTCTCTCGCTCTTCTCTTCCCCTCTCTCTCTCTCGTCCTCGCTTCTGCGTACCCCTCCGCCTCCCTCGCTCACCACGTCTTACTCGTCTGCCCCCCTCTGCTCTTCTCCCGATCTGCTCCTTCCCTCTCCCCTTCTCTTCCTCCTCTCCCTCTCCCGACGAGACTTCCCCCCCCTCTCTCTCCCTCTTCCCTCCCCACCCTCTCGGATCGTCCACTCTGCGTTCATAGATATGCCCTACGTCCTACCGTCCAATACCCCCTCGCTCTCCCGAAACGCCTCTCTCTCACCTTGCCCCCTTCCTGCACTCCCATCCCCCTCCCTCCCGCCTCACCTCTCCTCGCCAGACCCAGATCCTCCGGTTCTCGTGACTTACGACCAGCCGAACTGCATGACCTCCGTCTAAGTCAATGTCTCACGGCCTGGGAATTCGACTGAGACAATCGCGGAGGAAGCCGAATACCGAGACAATGATCTAGAAGACCATCTGTGAGGATTCCGGCTCCGTTTACCTGAGTGGTGACGCTGTTAGAACATATCGCTTGTACAACTCGCAGCGTGACTAAGAAGATAAAGCGTGAGAGGCATTATCTGACGATGGGAGGCAGCCGCTGATGGAGACACCGGGCACTAGACCGCGACAGAGCATACCAGAGAGGACGATGCCAACACCCGACAGGCAGACCCGCGCGCCGCGACCACGAAGCACAAGCGCCGCCAACTGCTCGTTGCAGCATGGGTCACCAGGTCCAGCGAGCGGAACCACCGACGTTACTGGTCGGACCACGTGAGCTTAGCGCGCAGCGTTGCACCGCCTGCGGAGCGATCGGCCGAAACGCATCGCGCGACGGCTACAAGTCATATGTTCTAAGTGAAAAATTCACTTACGGCGCGTCCCACATTTTGTGCGTATGAGACAATCATGAAATTTATCCCCGTCCCTCCTCCAAGGAAAGGAACCGCGCGAGGCGCCCTCCCCCAACAGTTTGCTGCTGCCATTCGCCGTTAAGCCACTGCGCTGGTCCCATCAGCCTACCACTAGTGCGCTTCTTACAGATGCTGACCTAATACTCTCCATCCTACGCTGTTCTTAGCGTTTTTTTTAGCCGGTCTCACACCTCAACCAGATGCAGACGATTCGCGCTAGTTAGGCCCATCGAGAACAGACTGGCGCCCAGAGCTGCGTTTATGCTGCGCCGCGTCCGCCGTTTATTGAACGATCGCCAGGTGTGATACTAACTGTGACTCTCCCGCATCGCTGGTTACTCCGCTGCACTGCTTCCTAGGCACCCTTTGTTTTCTGCTTCCTCTCCCGTGACTATTTGGCGAGACTCACCCTCATGTCCACGTCCGGGCGGAAGCCGACCACCCGTGAGTGCTTGTATCGCGACGAGCGATGATGACTCCGCTAGTAATTACGGCGGCAATGACTAACATCGCGGAGGAAGCCATCCGAGAAAAAGAAGCCATCCGAGGATTCGCGTTTCTGATTGCGTGTTTAATATCGCTTTAGATGCGCGATAAAGATAAAGCGTTGTGTCACCGTCAGCGAGCGGGACGAGTGTCGGACGTGGTTAGCGGTGTACGCGAGAGGCGAACGATGCGACGGCTAAAGTCTATGTTTAATGAAAAATCAATGCGCGCAATTTTGCGTATGAGAAATTCATGAAATTATCCCCGTCTCCTCAAGAAAGGAATGCGAGCGAACAGTGCTGTTAAGCATGGCGTGGTCCGATAGGGATAATGTGGTTACAGATGGTGATATATTTCCTAACGCTGTTTGGTTTTTTAGCGGTCAATAAACAAGAACAGATGAGATCGGTTAGCAGAGAACAGAGGCAGAGCTGCGTTTTCTGGGGTTATGAGATTGCAGGGCTAGTAACGTGACTCTCCGATCTGTCATCGTGCACCTCTTAGCATTTGTTTTTGTTTTGATTACTCATTAGAGGCTTAACCTCATGAGTCCGGGCAATCCGACCACCCGTAGTGGTCGCGAATCCACCGTTTGAATGTCAAACGTTCTCGCTGTTCATTCGTTTGGTTTCAACGTTTCAAGCATAGACACGCGTAGGTACACGCATGAACATATACGCGTGCAAATACACCACGCGCTTTCTCTCGCTCTCTCCACACATTTACTTTTATTCTCCGCTCTGACTCTCTCTCTCTCTCACGCTCTTTTTTTCTCGCGTTCTCTCTCTCTGACTCTCTCTCGCTCGTTCTCTCTTTCTCTCTCTCACTCGCTCTCTTTCTCACTCTCTCTCGCTCGCTTTCTCACTCTCTCTCGCTCTTTCTCTCTCTCTCCTCTCCACACACTCTCACTCACTCTCCTGCATCTCTCTACTCTGCTCGTCTCAATCTCCCTCCTCTCTCTCTCATCCTCTCTACTCTCGTCATCTCTCTTCATCTTCCTAACTCGTGTATTGCATGTCCCGCCTCTCTTCACACGCTCTCATCTCCCTATCTCTGTAGATCCTCCCACTCTCCCCTCACGATCACAGTGCCCTCTGCACTGTCAATCTGCTCACGGCTCCTCGCTCTCTCCCGCACAGTCTCCTCCGCAGCCGAGCCCCGGTACAGCTGTTTCTGGTATGGCGGGATGACGGCCGCGGTGAGACTACTGCTTCTCTGTAGGTAAGATGTAAGAGTTCTGTGAAGCCAGCGGGTCCAGGGTACTCGGCAGGCGGAGGCGAGTGGCAAGGGTCGAGCGCAGTCGACGGTCACAACGAAGCTGCAACGAGGTGGATGCGGTGGACTGATAGCGGTGCATAGCAGTTGTCAAGAAATAAATCTGAATGTATAGAGAGATAAATGATGATGATATCATGATGAATGATGATGAGTGGATTGAATGAATATATGATGATGAGTGTAATATAATATAATGAATAATAATAATAATAATAATTGGATAATTGAAAAATAGTACTAATAATAAAATCAATAAATAGATAATGACTAAATAAGTAATTAATGATTATATAGAATCGATTAAGTAAAAATCAAGAACATAATTAAATATAAAAACGATAAAAAGTTGCGAAAATTTCTTG
>NW_014577102.1:85113-86406 GCF_000485595.1 Priapulus caudatus | reverse complement strand
TCTCTCTCTCTCTCTCTCTCTCTCTCTCTCGCTCTCGCTCGCGCCCCCTCTCTCTCTCTCTCGCTCTCTCTCTCTCTCTCTCTTCTACTCTGTATTTATACCAGCCTCTCTCACCCTCTCTCCCCCTATCTATGTATCCCTCATCTCTATCACACGCCCCCTCTCACTTCATCTGCTCACGCTCCTCCTCTCTCCCGCACATCTCCCTCGCACCAAGCCACGTACCAGCTGGTTTTGGTAGGCGGTGACGGCGGTGAACACTGTCTCTGTAAAGATGTAAGTTCTGTGAAGCTCAGCGTCCAGGTCTGCAGGCGAGACGAGTGAAGGTCGACAGTCGAGGTCACAACGAAGCTGCACAAGGTGGATGCGTGGCTGATAGCGGTGCATAGAGTTCAGAATAATCTGCAATGTATAAAGAGGATAATGATGATGATGATGATGATGATGATGATGATGATGATGATGATGATGATGATGATGATGATAATAATAATAATAATAATAATAATAATAATGAAAATAATGAAAATAATAACAATAATAATAATAATAAATAATAATGACTAATAGTAATGATCATTATTATAAATCTATTAATAAAATCAAGAAAATATTTAAATAATAAAACGATGAAAGTTGCGAAATTTCTCCACCGTTTTTCGCGTGAACTATGATTATACGAATACCACTCTTATTATTTTGTTATACCAAACCGGATCCCCACATAATAGCAAACTTCCCCTAAACTACGTTACACAGTCAATCAGTAATCAAACTATCAATCGTGAGAAATTGGCAGTATTGAAGGCAATAGTAATGTAAAAAAAAATCCTGGAGATGTTAGTGCCATACGAGTAAGTGGTCACACTGTAAGCGTGTGCGTACACATGCTGTACAAGTATCAAGTAAGTTATCAGCGCTTGTAAAGCAGTGCTATACATTTACTGTTTACGATTTGAGCATGGAATATTTAATTTGGCTTCGTCCTAAAACCCACGTAATATCGAGTTTAATCTTGCTATATCAATCGAAGTAAAATCATTACTTCGTATTTCTCCAACAACGCAATTCAAACTGCCACGCAAACGTTATACGGATCGTCTTATGAGATGCATAATGATATACTGTCATTATGAAAGCAGTGTGTGTGTGTGTGTGTGTCTGACAGTGATGTGTGTATGTGTGTGTGTGTGTGTGTGTGTGTGTGTGTGTGTGTGTGTGTGTGTTGTGTGTTGTGTGAGGGGGATGGAGTTGTGTGTGTGCATCGTACTTCAGAATACGTTGAAGCCGGGC
>NW_014577102.1:76834-84401 GCF_000485595.1 Priapulus caudatus | reverse complement strand
TCTCTCTCTCTCTCTTTCTTTCTCTCTCTCTCTCTCTCTTCTCGCTCTCTCTCTCTCTCTCTCTCGCTCTCTCTCTCTCTCTCTCTCTCTGTGTCACACACGCCTTTAACTCGTTCTCTCGCTCCTACGTGAGACGTTTCCTGACAGACATTCTAATCTAGCTCAAACTCGCGCGTACCTTGTCGGCAGAGGCGGGTCAGCCTTGCCAGCGACTAACCACGAAGATCGATGATATGCATATCGATACCGCTTGTTATCCACGGGCACGATGTCGATGAACACCAGGTAGCGCTGCTGCGGCTCGATACCGGAAAACGATACCCTGAGCGTCGGGAACATTCGCCTGTAGAAGATAGCAAACGGGGCGATGAGTTGCCAAAGCAGAGTAGAGGTTGGTGGGGGCGACGTAGTTTCAAAGGGGATGGAAGATAGCAAACCGAAAGGGGGGGGGGGTCAGTTGCGAACGGGGAATAAAATCTAGTAGTGGTAGCACGCGATGTCGTTTCAATGTGAATGGAAGATCGGGGGGATCAGTTGCTGACGGGGTATAGAAGTTAGTGGGAGAAATACACGACGTCCTTTCAAAGGAAATGCGTCAGCGAAGAGGTTACGGCGTGTCATCGCACGCGCAGAATAAAGTATTAGTTATCATGGAGGATAATGAAACGACTCTTTTGACACTCGCCGCGTTTCTCTAAGAATAGCTGCCGCGCGAATTTATGTAGTCTTTATATTAGGCGATTTTGTCAAGAATGAGATTTTCTATTTCGACACCTGCGTGTAAAACTTGCGTGCACCCGCGTTGAACGTGCGAGGTTATTGTCCACGTTATTCGTCTCGCTCTTTCCACTCTATAAACCGTACCCCCCCCCGCTCCACCCCTCCCGCTCCCCCACCGTTCATTGTCGCACCCGCTGGTGGACGCGTACGTGGAAGTTTTACGACTCTGCCGGCACACAGACTGCCCGTCTCCTCGCAAATCGAAAAACGGCCGAAAGCAGGTAACCGTAATGAGGTGAAAACCCCCTAGGAGTTCGCCGCTAAAACTGCACCGGAATTACTTTATAGGTGTTCGCAGTACGAGGCTGCGTGACGTCATGCAGCGAGGGGCTCACGCGGACATGGCCGCCACGGGCGATCGCAGCGCCTCTAGCGGGCCGCACAATAAAATCCGTTTGATTATGAGTTTACGGCCGGTATAATCGCGCCGTGAAAATGCGAGCGCGTGGTAAAACTCCCCCCGTGGCGTTCTCACTGCCTGCTGCTGCGCATGTCGTTACGCCGTACGGAGTTTTTACGGGGCGTTCGCGTCGGTTTCTCGCGCGTATACTAAACAGGAAATGATGTCTCACTTTGGAGTCTTTTCTGCTTCGGCCTAATTAGTTGAGGACACCCGTAATAAGCGGGTGTAGCGGGTGTTGTATTTCACCCGCGGTCGTTTCGTTCATGGCTGGCCTGTAATCATGCTGGTCACGTGACGCACCGCGATGGAGTTATAGGTAAATGCAAATAGTTTACAAGAAAACTCGCTGTAAGCGTCGCCCTGCCGCCGTATAGAGTTACTATAATGCCCTCATAGATGGTCTGCACTCGTAGTGTATATAATTATATATATATATATAATATATATGAATATAATATATATAAATGAATAAATGAAGAATCGAACGAACGAAAGAACGAACGAATGAATGAATGAGGATATATATATATATATATGTGTGTGTGTGTGTGTGTGTGTGTGTGTGTGTGTGTGCGTGCGTGCGTGCGTGCGTGCGTGCGTGCGTGTGTGTATGTGTGTGTGTGTCGATCATTCGGCGCCATATGGGAAGGTGTTGGGTGAGAGAGCGCGCATAAAGGGTCGCCCGTGCTCGCACAGCGGGGACCGCCGCGCAACAAAGCCCCGATCAACGCCGATAGGCGGTGCGCGATCTGCCCGACGCAACAATTAACCATTAGACAAAGTGGGCGGCCAGCCGCGAGCGAAGTTACGCTGCGACACGTAATCACATTACAGCAGTCAACGATGGAGCGACAGTGTAGCGCTTATGAGAGGGAGAACGAGGGGAGGGAAAGGAGAGAGAGGGAGAGAGATGAGTGAGAGAGTTTAAGAGAGCAGGGCTTAGAGAGAATGAGAAAGGGAGGAACGACAGAAAAAAGGAGAACTAGAAAGAGAGAGAGGGGAGGTAGGGAGAGGGTACAAAGAGAAGGAACAGAGAGACGATAAGGAGCACCAAAAAGAGATTGGGGAAAAGAGAGAAAGCAAGAGAAAGCGAGAGAGAGGCGTGAGAATCAGCCGCCATTTTAAATGCCGGAATTAGCAGCTTGTGTTCGCTTATGTGACGGCTTGATGACTGCGTCTATGTGCGTCTTATGTGCGTATATGTGCGTATATAAGCGTCTATGTGCGTATATGAGGCGTATATGTGGCGTATATGAGCGTCTATGTGTTGTGCATGCTTCTGGGCTGGCAAGTGCCCGTATTCAGCAAAGTTCAGGAGCGTTGATTGGTTCTCTAGTTACTAAAACGCGCGGGTGTGGTTCTACTTGAGATTATTAAATCTGGATAAAAATAATATTGTCGTCTTTGTCGTACGTTTTCGTGTGAGCTTATCATTTCGTCTACATTGGCTTAGTATTTTAGAATAATAATATTACGTTCGGAAGAATACCGTAATGATATGCTCTTTTGCGTCTGATATGATCATATTTGAACGGATTATCCAACTCTTTCCAATAGCACGGGCATAAATAATAGCGGCGCGATCGAGAAAAACACACAAATACACATGCGCATACACAAGCGCAAGCACAAGATTATATCAATAGCGGATTTCTAATGCTTAAACTTAATACTTAATACTTAATCGCTGCTGATAATAGTTAGTGATGACATTGTAGGTATAAAAATTATATTGCATTACAATTCTACGCTTTAGTATTGAAGATAAATGCGAGTAATGTATTTTTCTTCAATGCGAATAAATTTAAGGATGCTCTACTGCTTGATATGAGACCGTCGCTTCGTTCTAACACCCGGTGATAATTACCGATATTTATAGAACGCAAAGGGTATGTTTTCTGTGCTGATTTTACGAGATTGAATAATTAATTAATAAGCACATTATATTAGTGTGCCTGCGTCGTTACTGTAACGTTAACGACGCCAGAGAGCAGCAGATGTGATCTTGTCCCAGGCGCGCACGCAAACATGGTCTGATTAGTCATGACAGAATGGCGACGGTAATTTAACTGAATCAAAACTCTGTTAAAAGCAATTAACTATATTATATATAATATATATAATATATATAGATATATAATATATATAATATATTATATATATATATACAATATGGTGTGTATGTTCATTATGTATTTATGGAAGTGGCTAATACAAAAACGCCAGTTGCTTGCGTACGTAAACCGCATATACATTAATTAAGTGGCTGGTTTTATTTTATTCGTTAAAATTAACTGTATCAATAATCTATACAGCAATAGAAGTATTTTTGAGCGAGATAATAAAATATAGTGAAATAAAAGATTGCGAGGGAAATATTATTTTTTGTCGATAATATTATTAACGTCCAAAATTATTAAAATTCTATCCTTTTTAGGTCCCTTTGTGAGGCAATGTACATCATAAATATTAGCGTTCATGGGTTTGTTAGTTCGCCGGAACGATTTGTTGGTGCATACATGTACAGATATCACGTTGCCACGTACAGGACGTGTTTTGCTACTAGCAAGCTTATATATATTAGCTATAAATATCCTGTCGTTTCGCTCGTCATCTATTACGATTGCAATTAAGTGACAATCTTATTTGGCTATGCTTGAATTTGCATATTATTTCATATTATGACCTATTATATTATATTATGACCTTGATAATATTTGTGTGTAAGCGCGCGCGCGTGTGTATATGTGTAAGGGTGTACGTATGTGCGTGCGTCAACGTGTATGTACGAGCGGGCGTGCGTACATATGTATTTGTTAAGTATTTTTTTTTTAATAATTCATGTTACTCAATGATCTATTTCTTTATTTCTTTATTTCTTTATTCATATATTTATTTATTTATTTATTTATTTATTTATTATACCAGGAAGGCAACCTTCGACTGCGCGAATGAGATGCCACTGGTTCGCTGTTTCCATGACAACAGAGCGTGTGTCTTCTGTCGACAACGCTAGATGTTGTGACGTTCACAACTGCCGCGCAAAAGATTCATGTCCTTATACGGCTGTTTCTAAGATGCAGCTTCCACGCCCAGTGCGGCGCGCTCAGGCGCGGCAAGATCAAAGGCGCTCTGCCGCGTTTTAAACAATTCCTTTATCTTTAAGAACATCTCCGAAATTATTCAACACTTGCCATCAGACCCGGAGCTCTTTGATCTACGGCTAAACCAGCGCACGATGTGGCCGGCAGTCATGTACGACAGTGTTGTTCACGGAGAGAAAATCGATTTATGCGTGCGTGCGTGCGTGCGTTGCGTGCGTGTGTGTGTGTGTGTGTGTGTGTGTGTGTGTGTTGGTGTGTGTGTGTGTGTGTGTATGTTGTGTGTGTGTGTGTGTGTGTGTGTGTATGTGTGTGTGTGTGTGTTGTGTGCTGTGTGTGTGGTGTGTGTGCGTGTGTGCGTGTGTGTGTCTGCGTGTGTGTGTGGCGTGTGTGTGTGTCGTGTGTGGTGTGTGTGTGTGTGTGTGTGCGTGTGCGTGTGTGCGTGTGGCGTGTGTGTGTGGTGTGCTTGCTGTTGTGTGGTGCGTGTGTTGTGTGTGTGTGTTGCTTTTCTCTCGGCGTGTACGCGTGTACGTATCTCCCCTCTCGTTAATCTCTCTCTCCCTCTCTCTCTCTCTCGCTCCTCGTCTCTCTCTCTCTCACTCTCTCTCTCTTTTCTCTCTCTCTCTCTCTCTCTCTCTCCTCTCTCTCTCTCTCTTCTTCTCGCTCTGTCTCTCGTCTCATCCGTCTCTCCTGCTCTCTCTTGTCCTCTTCCTCTCATCGTCTCTCTCTCTCTCTCTCTCCTCTCTCCTCTCTCTTCCTCTTCTCTCGTCTCCCTTGCTCTCTCCTCTCATCCGTCTCTCTCTCTCATCTCTCCCCGAATCTCCTCTCTCTCTCTCTCCTCCTTTCCGCTCCTCTCTCCTCTCTCTCTCTCTCTCGTCTTCTTCTCGCTCTCGCCTCTCTACTATTCTCTCTCTCTCTCTCTCCTTTCTGCTTCTCTCTCTCTCTTCTCTCTCCCTCTCTTCTCTCCTTCTCTCTTGCTCTCGCTCTCTCTTTCTCTCTCTCTCCTCTCCCCCCCCTTTCCCCCCCCCCCCCCCCCTCCCATCTCTTTCCTTCTCCTCTTTCTCTCTCCTCTCTCTATTCTCTCTCTCTTCTCTCCTCTCCTCTCTCTCTCTACTCTCTCTTTCTCTCTCCTCTCTCTCTCTCTCCTCTCTCTCTCTCTCTGATATCTCGTGCCGCACAGACATTATAATGCACGATAGTTGATGCGATAATTAAATGGATAGGCTTCGCGGTAGTACTGCCACATATACGTAAATTTATGATATCGCAGTCATACATACATTTAACAAATGCATTTTACCGTTTTCGTTGTTTCTGAGCGAGTAATAATGTTATACAGCTGCCTATATTTAGCAAATTCGTACCGCTATTTTTACATTTCAGATACACATGGCAAGAACTACACGCCGCACGCACGCACGCACGCACGCACACACACACGCAACGAACACACACAGACAGATGCCACACACACACACACACAACACCAACACACACACACACACACACACACACACACACAACACTCACCACACACGCGCGCGCAATACACACACACACACAGTAACTATATATATAGTATATAGTTAATTTATTATTGTATTTATTTAACATCCTCACAACACTTATTTATTTATACAATAGCGAGACTGGCAATAAGCCATATACTAGACCTCCCCAATTCCAGATATACTGACTGTTTCAAATAATAATTATTTTGTATTGTTTGATTCAAAAAATATACCATGATGTAGTCACCGTACTATATATATTTATAATATTATATTATATCATATTATATAGTTGACGTTCTCGCGCATCCCACTAAGAATAAATAGTATCATCCGCGCCTCACAAAAAAATAAAAAAATAAAGAAAGATTCAGCAACGCCCGTAAAGTGATTACTTAAACTCACTCAATTATACTTTACAAACAACGAATTATATGATTCTCTATCGCATGTTGAAAAGATTTTAATGGTTGAAGCACTACTAAATGGATACGCAATATAACGTCATGTAAAATGCGTGGACTGAAGAATCGTTATATTAAGCCAAGCTCGTAACTGTATGCTTAACTCGACGAATATACATCGTGTGAGCGAGTGCAGTGAATCGCTCGTGGCGTGCGTGAGTCTGCGTGCGTACTGTAATAATTATGTATTACGTATCGATGTATCGCGTTAGCCCTTCCGAACGTCTGTGCGGAGTAGTATGTGCCTTGAAAAAAAAAAAAAAAATATATATATTATATATATCAGATATATACCTAACGTTTAGAGCATGAGCATTCTAGTTAGATAGGAATTATCTATTAGGATTATTATAGGATTTTTCTCACAAATGGTTAACGATTAATTTATACAATAATATTCATTATTCAATATTAATAAATAATCAATAATTATTAATCTAGATGTTTTAATCTATTAGTATTGCAGTACACAGTCAAAGTTGCTGCTAAAATCCTGGGTTATACTCACGAGATCTCTACTATCGCGCCTAGCTACAGTTAACCCTCCCGGCCCGTTTCGCCACTCGAATGACGGAGGCCTTCTAAAAATGAATCTCACAAAATGACGCCTTACGCCGTCATCTCTCACACACAAAATCTTCTCGTCAACGGCTGCCCATGTCGAGCCGAAAGCAAATTCGCACTCCCATTTACGTGTGAAAATAGCGAGTCGCGCGCATATACCAGGTGAAAGCGCGACTGGCATGCATTGCTGACTGGCGCCGGTCCGCCGCCCCGTATCCCGAGCAAATGCCGAGCGCAACAAAACGCCAAGCAATGGGTCCACAGTCAAACGACGCGTGACGTGTATGTCCGACGGAGGATGTATCGCCGTCGCGCGGGCCCGCCGACAATGTACGTTGTTCATACGACACAGCCACAGCGATTAGCTCCATTTGTGCACATTTTTGGTTTCGTATTATTAGTAGACCTATTCTGCATGCTCTCACCAGCGGATTAGGCCCAAGCCTCTCTCCATCTCGTTCGCTCTCCCTTGCTGTCTCTCTCTCTCGCTCGCTCTCTCTCTCTCTCTCTCTCTCTCTCTCTCTGTATTTCTTTTCATGCCTTGTTTCTAATCCTATTCGCCATCTCTTTTCTTCTGCTAACCTCTCTCTCTCTCTCTTTGTCTTATTTATACCTCTCCTTTTCGCCTCTCCTCTCCTTCATTCTTTCTTAGGTACACTTACATGAGAATACACATTCTCGTACATAGATTGCGTTATAGACGATACCAGTATATTAATATATATATTATATATATATATATAT
>NW_014577102.1:64955-76824 GCF_000485595.1 Priapulus caudatus | reverse complement strand
TGCGTGCGTGTGTGTGTGTGTATGAGGTGTCGTTTACCGACGCGTACGGAATTGCGTTTCCTGACTATAGTTATATGTCGTCTTACTGAAAGTATCACATTAATCACTGCACGCACGCACGTCTGTCGTATCACTGCATATAGCATGAACCTTTATTATCATATTAATTAGGTCTTAAGTTTGCTACGTGGTTTAGTTTACTGAGGCATTTCAGTCTGATTCGGTTTATTTTAGTTGATTTACTAATGTAACCACGACAGCATTAATATATAAATTTATATATATCGAGTATAATAATAAAGTATTATTCAGCAACAAGTCAAGTGTGATATATCGTGCGCACGCATGCACGAACACACGCCTTACGCACGCACGCACGCGCACGTATACACACACACGCGCCGCGCGCACACACACGCACGTACATGCATGATCCTTCGCATGAGTTTTTCGTCTGCATGGTATTCTGCTATATATGATTTATTCATTGTTATTCTAATAAACGAAGCAAAATGAGAGTGTGTTAATGAGTGAATGACTGGGTGTATTTTGTGTCAGTGGATTACACCCAGATAGGCGAATATATTAATGAATAGATGAATTAATGAATGAATATATAAGAAACACTGAATGAACAAACGAATGAATTAATTCAATGATTATATAAATATCATATTCAACAGCACTAAGAAACAAACTATGAATCCACTAACTAAAAACACTTGTTATTGGTATACATACCGTCCAGATTTTGTGATGATCATCTCCGTGCCCAAGTCGTTGAACTTGCTCCACAGTTCTCGTGTCTCTAGATGGCACGTTACCGCCTCTAACTCCCTACTGCCATTAATGACGGGAGAAACCTGATAAACAGGAGTCGCAAATATCAGAGTGCGTTCATAATATATATCTGAACATGATATCGTGTTAGTTGTGAGTAACAATGCATCTACTTGCTCGAAATATTGTGTCAGTAATGAATAGAGTAATGCTTAATAAAATCTATATAAGCATTCTGGTGTATGAATGTTACAGTGTGTACAGTTACGCGACGTATATGATATATATATTACAGCATTGTATATATATATATATATATATATATATAAAATGATGTAATTTATACAATAATGATTTCATTATCAATATTAATAATATAATAATAATTATTAATTAATGTTTTAATCTATTAGTATGCAGTACACGTCAAAGTGATGCTAAAATCACTGGCGTATACTCGACGAGATCTCTACTATCCGCTAGTACAGTTAACTCCCCGCCGGTTCGCAGCTCGAATGACGGAGGCTTCTAAAAATGAATCTCATCAATACGCCTTCCCGTCATCTCTCACACACAATCTTTCTCGTCAACGCTGCCCAGTCGGCCGAAAGCAAATTCGCCCCCATTTACGTGTGAAAATAGCGAGTCCGCGCGCATTTACCCGGCTGAAAGCGCGGATGGCATGGCTGACTGGCGGCCGGTCCGCCCCCGTATCCCCGGCAATAGCCGAGCAAAAAACGCAACAATGGTCGTCAGACGACGTGTCGTGTTGTCGACGGAGTGTATCGCCGTCGCGCGGGCCCGACGACAATGCGTGTGTTCATCCGACACAGCCCACGCGATTAGCTCCTTTGTGCACATTTTTGTTTCTAATTTTATTAGAGCCTATTCTGCATGCTCTCACTCGGGATAGGGCTCAAGCCTCTCTCCATCTCGTTCGCTCTATTGCGTTTCCTGACTATAGTTATATGTCGTCTTACTGAAAGTATCACATTAATCACTGCACGCACGCACGTCTGTCGTATCACTGCATATAGCATGAACCTCTATTATCATATTAATTAGGTCTTAAGTTTGCTACGTGGTTTAGTTTACTGAGCATTTCAGTCTGATTCGGTTTATTTTAGTTGATTTACTAATGTAACCACGACAGCATTAATATATAAATTTATATATATCGAGTATAATAATAAAGTATTATTCAGCAACAAGTCAAGTGTGATATATCGTGCGCACGCATGCACGCACACACGCCCTTACGCACGCACGCACGCACGCACGTATACACACACACGCGCGCGCGCACACACACGCACGTACATGCATGATCCCTTCGCATGAGTTTTTCGTCTGCATGCAAGCACGCCTGATTTGCGGACCGTCGCTGCGGCGTCTGGCGGTGTATGCCGCGTCACACCGACCGCGTCACCATGCAGGACGGCATCGCTCAGGTCTGCTGCGCCGATACTGAATTTACGGTCATGTTAGAGAAGCGGTGCGATCAAGCGAAGGAGAGACGAGGCATCGAGGGGAGAGCGAAGAGTGGGAGAAGTGAGCAAAAATGGGGGAGAGAAAGGAAGAGAAAGAGAGTAAGAAGAACGAAGAAAATAGGCGAGAGAGAGACAGCAATGACTCCATCCATCCATCCATCCATCCATCCATCCATCCACCCATTCACCCACCCAATATCAGGCTCATTATGTATATTTATATTTATTTAATTATTTCTTGACTTCTTTCTTGTTATTCTCGTCACCTAATATTTTCAAACCTAATAAATATTTTTCCCACACGTCTATCTAACAACGACCGAAGCGTTCAAGACAATAACGTCGCGTCAAAAAGCTACGATTCTTTTGTGTTTCACTAAAGTTTTTGCTTTAATCACTAATTGCTACGGGCTAGGGACTTAACTTTAATCTCCAGATTAATTACTCATATCTTTGTAGTTCTCCTTAGATATACCGACTGCACGCCGTGCACACGCCACCAATAACAAAAGCACAACGCGAGATAACGTAACCCTTTCTATCCGGCAACGCGTGTTAAGAACACACGCACGCACGCACGCGCACGCACGCACGCACACACAGCGGCGTTTTTCTCACCAGTAAACACTGCGCTGGTGGCGTGTTTTCGACCCGGGGATGCATTCGGCGCCCATATGGGAAGGTGTTGGGTGAGAGAGCGCGCATAAAGGGTCGCCCGTGCTCGCACAGCGGGGAACCCCGCGCAACAAAGCCCCGATCAACGCCGATAGCGGTGCGCGATCTGCCCGACCCAACAATTAACCAATTAGACAAAGTGGGGCGGCCAGCCGCGAGCGAAGTTACGCTCGACACGTAATCACATTACAGAGTCAACGATGGAACGACAGTGTAGCGGCTTAGGAAAGAGAACGAGGGGGAGGGGAAAGGGAGAGAGAGGGAGAGAGATGAGTGAGAGAGTTTAAGAGAGAGGGGTTAGAGAGAGGGAGGAAGAGGGACCGAGGAAGAGAATGAGAAAGAGGAGGAACGACAGAGAAGGAAGGAGAACTAGAAAGAGAGAGAGGGGGAGGTAGGGAGAGGGGTACAAAGAGAAGGAACGAGAGACGGATAAGGAGAACCAAAAAGAGATGGGGAGAAAGAGAGAAAGCAAGAGAAAGCGAGAGAGAGGCGTGAGAATCAGCCGCCATTTTAAAATGCCGGATTAGCAGCTTGTGTTCGCTTATGTCAGGACGGCTGACGTATATGATGCGTCTATGTGCGTATATGTGCTGTGTCATGGCTTCAAGGCTGGCAAGTGCCAGGTATTCCAGCAAAAATTCAGGAGCGTTGATTGGTTCTCTAGTTACTAAAACGCGCGGGTGTGGTGCTACTTTGAGATTATTAAATCTGGATAAAAAATAATATTGTCGTCTTTGTCGTACGTTTCGTGTGAGTTATCATTTCGTCTACATTGGCTTAGTATTTTAGAAGAAGAATATTACGTTCGGAGGAATACCGTAATGACAGCGTTTGCGTCTTGATACGATCATTTTGAAAGCGGATTATCCAACTCTTTCCAATACGCACCGGGCATAAATAATAGGACGGCGATCGAGAAAAAAAAACACAAATACGCATGCGCATACACAAGCGCAAGCACAAGATTATATCAAGAGCGTATTTCTTAATGCTTAATACTTAATACTTAATACTTAATGCTTAATACTTAATACTTAATACGCTGCTGGTTATATATTAGTGATGACATTGTAGGTATAAAAATTATATTGCATTACAATTCTACGCTTTAGTATTGAAGATAATGCGAGTAATGTATTTTTCTTCAATGCGAATGAATTTAAGGATGCTATACTGCTTGATATGAGACCGTCGCTTCGTTCTAACACCCGGTGATAATTACCGATATTTATAGAACGCAAAGGGTATGTTTTCTGTGCTGATTTTACGAGATTGAATAATTTAATTAATAAGCACATATATTAGTGTACGCGTGGTCGTTACTGTAACGTTTAACGACCGCCAGAGAGCAGCAGATGTGATCTTGTCCCCAGGCGCGCACGCAAACATGGTCTGATTAGTCATGACAGAATGGCGACGGTAATTTAACTGTAAATCAAAACTCTGTTAAAAGGCAAATTAACTATATATATATAATATATTATATATATATATATATTATTTAATATATATAATTATATATATATACTATCATATATGTTGTGTGTATGTTCATTTATGTATTTATGGAAGTGGCTAAATACAAAACCCAGTTGCTGCGTACGTAAACCGATATACATTAATTAAGTGTGGTTTTTATTTTATTGCGTTAAAATTAAACTGTATCAATAATCTATACAGCAATAGAATATTTTTGAGCGGAGATAATAAAATATAGTGAAATAAAAGACTTGCGAGGGAATAATATTTTTGTCGATAATATTATTAACGTCAAAAATTATTATGAATTCTATCCTTTTTAGGGTCCCTTTGTGAGCAATGTACATCAATAAATATTACGTTCATGGGTTTGTTAGTTCGCCGGAACGAATTTGTTGGTGCATACATGTACAGATATCACGTTTGCCACGTACAGGACGTGTTTTGCTACTAGCAAGCTTATATATATTAGCTATAAAATATCCCTGTCGTTTCGCTGTCATCTATTACGATTGCAATTAAGTGGCAATCTTATTTGGCTATGCTTGAGTTTGCATATTATTTCATATTAGACCTATTATATGTATATTATGACGTTGATAATATTTGTGATGTAGGCGCGCGCGCGTGTGTAATGGTGTAAGGGTGTACGTAATGTGCGTGCGTCAACGTGTATGTACGAGCGTGCGTGCGTACATATGTATTTGTTAAGTATTTGTTTTTTTAATAATTCATGTTACTCAATGATCTATTTCTTATTTCTTTATTCTCTTATTCATATATTATTTATTTATTTATTATTTATTTATTATACCAGGAAGGCAACCTTCGACTGCGCGAATGAGATGCCACTGGTTCGCTTGTTTCCATGACAACAGAACAGGTGTGTCTTCTGTCGACAACGCTAGGATGTTGTGACGTTCACAACTGCCGCGCAAAAGATTCATGTCCTTACACGGCTGTTTCTAAGATGCAGTTCCGCACCCAGTGCGGGCGCTCAGGCGGGCAAGATCAAAGGCGCTCTGCCCGCGTTTAAACAATTCTTTATCTTTAAGAACATCTCCGAATTATTCAACCGTTGCATCAACGAGCCCGGTCTTTGATCTACGGCTAAACGCAGCGACGATGTGGCCGGCAGTCATGTACGACAGTGTTGTTCACGGAGAGAAATCGATGTTATGGTGCGGCGGCGTGCGTGCGTGCGTGCGTGGCGTGCGTGTGTGTGTGTGTGTGGTGTGTGGTGTGTGTGTGTTGGTGTGTGTGTGTTGTGTATGGTGTGTGTGTGTGTGGTGTGTGTGTGTGTATGTGTGTGTGTGTGTGTGTGTGTGTGTGTGTGTGGTGGTGTGTGTGTGCGTGTGTGTGTGTGTTGTCGTGTGTGTGTGTGCGTGTGTGTGTGTGTGTGTGTGTGTGTGTGTGTGTGCTGTGTGCGTGCGTGTGTGCGTGTGTGTGTGTGTGCGTGTTGCGTGTGTGTGTGCGTGTGTGTGTGTGTGTGTGTGTGTTGCTTTTCTCTCGGCGTGTACGCGTGTCGTATCTCCTCCTCGTTAATCTCTCTCTCCCTCTCTCTCTCTCTCTCATCGTCGTCTCTCTCTCTCTCTCTCTCTCTGTTTTTCTCTCTCGTCTCATCTCTACTCTCATCGTCTTCTCTCTCTCTTTCTCTCGCTCGTCTCTTCTCCTCTCTCCTCTGTCCTCTTCTCCTCTCCTCTCATCGTCTCCTCGTCTCTCTCACTCTCTCGACTTCTCCTCTCTCTCTCGTCTCTTTCGTCTGTTCCTCTCCTCTCTCTCTCATCGTCCTCGTCTCTCTCATCTCTCCATTCCCGGAATCGTCGTCTCTTCTGCTCTCTGTCTCTTTCCTCTCTCTCTCCTCTCTTCTCTCTCTCTCTCTCCTCTCGGTATCCCTCTCTCCTCCTCTCTGCTCTCGTTCACTCTTCTTCTCTCTCCTATACTCTCTCCCTTGTCTCGTTTTCTCGTCTCTCTCTTTCTTCTCTCTCGTCTTTCTCTCTTCTCGTTGCTCAATCGCTCTTCGCCACTCGTCTCTCATCTCTTCTCTCTCCTTTCTCTCTTTTCGTCTTCTCTCTTTCTTTCTCTCTTCTCCTCCTTCTCTTTCTTCTTCTCTACTCTCTCACTCTTCCCCCCCCCCCCGCACATCTCTCTGTCCCTCCTCTCTCTCTCTCTCGTGTGTCTCTGCGGTCCGCGGCTCCCCATCGGATTCTCTCTCCTCGTGCATTTCTCGTCTTCTTCTCTCTCTCTCTCTCTCTCGTCCTCTCTCTTTTCTCTCTCTTCTCTCTCGTCGCTCTCTCCCTCCTAAACCATTCCACTACATCAACCTCTCACCCCGACCGCTCATCACTCTCCACCTCTCACTCTCCTCTCTCTCCTTCCTCCTCCACTCCTTCCTCTCCCCCTCTATCTCTCTGTGCGCAAGACATGTTTATAATGCGATAGTTGATCGAGTGAATTATAATGGATAGGCTGCGTAGTATGGGCGCCACCTATACGTAATTTATGTATGCAGCCATGACATACTTTCAACAATGTTATATCCGTTTTCCGTTGTTTCTTGAGAGTAATAATTTTTATATCAGCTGCGTATATTTATCAATTCGTACGCGCTATTTTTACATTCAGAGATACACAATGGCAAGAATAACACGCACGCACGCGAGCACGCAAGCCAGCGCACACAACACACACGACACACGACCACACAAGACAGTAGCACATCACACACAACACACACACACACACACCACACACAACACACACACACGACACACACACACACACGCGCCGCGACGAGTGACACAACAGCAGCTAATATATATATATATATTTATTTATTTAATTTATTTATTTATTTATTTATTTATTACAAACAGGAACTGCAATTACAATATATACTCAATTTCTAGATTTGCTGTTCAAATAATAATTTTATTATTAAATTGTTTTATTCAAGAAAATAACATGGTCGTGTAGATATTATATATATATATATATATATATATATATATATATATAATTGACGTTTGATACTAAGAATAATAGTTCATCGCGACTCAACAAAAAAATAAAAAAATAAAGAAGATATTCGCAACCCCGTTAGTGATCACTTAATACTCACTCATTACATTTACAAACACGAATTATGATTCTCTATCGCATGTTGAAAGATTTTAATGTTGAGACTTACTAGAAGATGGATACGCAATATAACGTCATGTCAAATGCTTGGACTGAAGGAATCGTTATATAAGCCAAGCTCGTAACTGTATGCTAACTGACGGATATGACATTGTTGTGAGCGCGTGTAGTGAGGTTCCGTGTCGTCGCGTGCGTGCGTGCGTGCGTCTGTATAATATGTATTTACGTATGCGATGTGCGCGTTAGCCTTCGAACGCGTGTGCGAGTGAGTATGTGCTGAAAAAAAAAAAAAGAAATATATATAGTATATATATATATACCTAACTTTATGAGCATGAGCATTCTAGTAGATAGGATTATTATTAGGATTATTATAGGATTTTTCTCACAAATGGTTAAGCGATTAATTTATACAATAATGATTTCATTATCAATATTAATAATATAATAATATTAATAATTAATGTTTTAATCTATTAGTAGCAGTACAGTCAAAGTGATGCTAATCTGGCGTATACTCGACGAGATCTGCTAGCTATCCGCGTAGTACAGGTAACTCCCCGCCGGTCGCAGCTCGAAATGACGAGGCTTCAGAAAGGAATTCTCATCAATAGCATTCCGTCATCTCTACACACATTTTCTCGTCACGCTGCAGTCGGCCGAAGCAAATTCGCGCCCCATTTACTGTTGAAAATAGCGAGTCGCGGCGCATTTACCAGGCTGAAAGCGGGATGGATGGCTGGACTGAGCGGCCGGTCCGCCCGTCATCCCGGCAATAGCCGAGCAAAAAACAACAATGGTCGCAATCGACGTGTCGTGTTTGTCGACGCTTGAGTGTATCGCCGTCGCGCGGGGGGCCCGACGACAATGCGTGTGTTGCATTCCGACAGCCCACGCGATTGCTCGCTTGTGCACATTTTTGTGTTCTAATTTTATTAGAGCTATTCTGCATGCTCTCCTCGGATAGGGCTCAAGAGCTGTCTCCATCTAGTTGCGTCTCTACCTTGATGTCTCTCTCTATCGTTCGCTCTCTCGTCTGGCTCTCGTCTCTTTCTCTGCTCTGTATTTCTTTTCTATCCTTTCTTATGCTCTTGGCCATCTCTTTCTTCCTCTCTCTTCGTCTTCGTTCTTTGTTTTATTTATACCTCTCTTTTTCGGCACTCGCTCTCTCATTCTTCTTAGGGTAGCATTACATGAGATACACATGTTCATTACTGTTGGCGGTTTATAGAGCGATACAGTATATATAGTATATATATATATATATTATATATAGTATGATTTATTCATTGTTATTCCAGATAACGAAGCAAAATGAGAGTGGTTAGATGAGTGAATGACTGGGTGTAATTTGTGTCAGTGGATTATAACGCAAAAGATAGCGACTATATTAATGATAGCTGAATTAATTAATTAATTATATAAGAGAACGAATGAAGCAGAACGAATGGAAAAAAAAAGAATTAGATTCAATAGATTATATAAATCTCATATTCACCACAGCTAAGAAACAAACTATGCATGCCTAACTAAAACCTTGTTATTGTAATACATACGCGTCCAGATTTTGTGATGATCATTCCGTGCCCAATGTCGTTGAACTTCTCGGCTTTCGCACAGTTGACTCGTGTCTCTAGATGGAACGTCGCCTCTAAGCTCCCTAACGCAGTTAATGACGGAGAAACCTGATAAACAGGAGTGGCGACATATCAGAAGTGGCGTTCTTAAGTATATATGTCTTGAACATGTAATCGTGTTAGTGTGTGAGAACAATGCTGGCTACTTGTGCTCGAAATAATTGTGTCAGTAATGAATAGAGTAATGCTGAAAAAATCTATATAGCATTCTGGTGTTGAATGTTACATGTGTGTACAGTTACGCGACGTATATGATATATATATTACAGCATTGTATATACATATATAATATATATATATATATAAAATGCTGTAATTTATTACAATAACTAGTGAACTCTGGGTACTGCAATACAATCGGTAATATATAAATATCCGCAAATTCATCGCCCAGTTATAATTTCTAATATATGCAGCCAAATATGCCGCTGACGTCACGTATGGTCGGGAAACCTCACATATACGATCTGCATGAGAAATCTAACGCATCGTCACGCGGAATAAACAGCGAACATCGCTGCAGTTATGCGTAAAGACGACAGATTGTAACGCCATGTTGACGCGATGCATATATATATATATATATATATATATTATAATTATATATTATATATATTATAAAGGTCAAATAAAGGTGGCAGTGAGTTGGTACCTGTCGCACTTTCCCCAAGATGTGTAAGTATACCAAGTTTGGTAGCGCTAGGTCAATTAGGGGCCGAGTTAAGCATAACGCACACACCCGAGCAAAACACCTGAACGTGGAGCAAAACGTGTTTCGCTCGATGTTCGTGGCTGTGTGCGGATTCCCAAAACAAAAAACATTGCTCAGCTGAGCGTGTTTCGCTGAACAAGCAATGTTTGATTCGCGGAGCGTGTTTTCGCCTGAGCGTACGTTTTGCTCGGGTGTGTGCGTCAATCGTTCTGCTACACAGCGAAACGCCACAGACGGTCTCCAATCAATATCCGTAAAAATATCACATGACACAAAAAATTGGATGTCCATTGGATGGCTATTTTTGATGTCATGTGACAGCGGCGCTGTACACAGTGTTTCTGTATGTTTTGCTCAGCTGTGTGCTGTGTCGGGTGGCGTGTGTGCGCTTGCTCGCCGAGCAGAACGCGAAACGCTGGAAAACAAAATTTCCCGTTTTGCTCAGATGTGTGTGCTAGGCTTTAGAGAGCGGAAGGGAAATATGATCAAGATCAAGGTAAAGGTCGCAGTGACCTGGTTTTGGTACGCTGCTCACCTTCTCCCCAAGATGTGTAAGTATACCAAGTTTGGTAGCGCTAGGTCAATTAGGGGCCGAGTTATAGAGCGGAAGGGAAATTCTCTGCGGCGGACCGAGCGGCGGCGGCGGCGGCTGGGGAGACATGAAACCATAGTATCCCCGCCGACTTCGTCGCGGGGGATACAGTGATGTCACATAGGACAACCTTAACACACGCAAAATACATTCCTAATAGTAGTGGTTGGGGCAAGAGGAGAGAGGAACCACCGCATGCGATATTAAAACACGTGCAGTAAAAGTCTCCCTTATATTTACGAGGTGAACCGCTTACCTGTGCGATGGCTGGTTTACGAGGTTTCTCCTCTGCATCTGTGTCTTTGTGGGTGGGGCTGGGTACGGAAGGCGAGGGCGTGTCCACCGCAGAAATCGTCACCTCTACCGCCGGTGGAGGTTTGTAAGCCACCGCTCCGTTCACAAAGTTTTCTAGGTAAAGATGAAAATGTCAACTGAGTATATATTTTGGAGGTTTATGGCCTCGTAAGGTGGCATAATATTTTTAAGCAGCAGAATACTGAAATAAATATTCATGAATATGGTTTACGTACACAAATACCATTTATGTTAAAAAATACTAGTCTATTTACAATTTAATTAATCGAGAAATTGATTACACAATATACAAATACGGTATTCCACAGAAATATCCGAAATTCTCCAGGAAATGGTGGGCGAGTTTGTGTGATTGAGATTTGAGTGTGTAATTTATTGGGATCGATATATATCTACACGGTAACATTTACGGAAGCGATAGATAAACGTGTTTTACCCCCCGTACAATTGATTGAAGATTGGCGACAGAGATAAGAACTCACGTGTTATTTATTGCACTTATATCGGCAAAGTAACGCGACGGAGAGTATCGCGAAATAAACACTGCAGCCCACCATGGCAGACGAAATAACGAACCGAAAATGATTTCTCTCCCCCACCTCCCGGGTTCTATTAAAATCATTAGCGACGAAGACGTCCAATTAATTACGTATTCCTCCCCAATGCCTCGCGCAGACTGAATAATAATTGTGATAATTTGTTCAACGATATACTAATTTATACGTCAGGTATCTGACCATGAATTTGGGATAACCGTAGGTGACAGAGCGTCGATCCTGATTGGAGACGAATAGCGGCTCTATATAGTGCTGACACGGGGAGACCGATACTGCTGTGTAATATACTGCAGTACGCTTACATATGACAGAACCGAACGTGTGTTAACTCTTTCTCTCGCTCGCTCTCTCTCTATCTCTCTCACTCCCTATTTCTCTTCCCCATCTCTCTCCCTATTTCTCTCTCTCTCTCTCTCTCTCTCTCTCTCTCTCTCTCTCTCTCTTTCTCCCAGCTCCCTATTTCTCTCTGTCTCTCTCTCTCTCTCTCTCTC
>NW_014577102.1:51870-63270 GCF_000485595.1 Priapulus caudatus | reverse complement strand
AGAGAGAGGAGGGGGAGGAGAGGATGGGGGAAAGGGGGAGCGATAAACAGAGGAAATTTAAGGGAAAGAGAACAGCGCAGAGACTTAGCGGAGGAGAGGATCGCGCAGAGGGAGAGAGTGGGGGAGAGGGGGAGAGAGAGGGGGAGAGAGGGAGAGAGAAAGAGGGAGGAGAGAGAGGGGGAGAGAGAGATGAGGAGAGAGGTAAAGAGAAAGAGAGGGGAGGAAGAGAAGGAGAGAGGGGCTGAGATAGAGGAAGAGAGAGAAGGACAGACAGAGAGAGGTAGCGAGCGCGATGCTACGTCACGACGTCCGCGAGAATGAGACGGAAGTGACACGTCGTCACGGGGGTGTCACGTGACCGGCCCAGCAGCGCGACATCATTAAGCTTGTACTGTCGGTGCGTAGACTGAGACATTATCGGGAAAGTTTCCCGTAACGAGGATACTGATTGCAAGGCAAGTGTCTGGCTGGTCGACGCGTGCCAGGGGCAGACAAGAAGAAGACGAGTAGGAAGAGAGAGAGAGAGAGAGAGAGAGGAGAGAGGATGAAAGAAGAGCGAGCGGGGAGACAGAGGAATACGAGAAGGGAGAGAATGACAGGATAGAGAGAAAGAAAGAAGAAGGAGTAGGGTGAGAGAGGAATATGAGAAGGAAGCGAATGAGAGGGGAGAGAGAGAAAGAAGAAGGAGCGAAGGGGAGGTGCGCAGACAAAGGAAGATGTAAACAAAGAGAAAGAGAGGAGAGGGAGAGGAAGACGAAGGAGCGGATAGGAGGTGAAAGAGAAATATGAGAAGGAAGAGAAAGAGAGGCGAGAAGAAGTAACAATAACAAGCGGAGGGGAGGTGGGCAAACCAAATAGATATAAGAAGAAAGAAAAAGGGAGAAGGAGAGGAAGAAAGAAGTACGCGCAGCGATGAGATGGGGGTTCCTTTCTGACGTGCAATATATAACGCACAGGATTCGCGCAGCTTAACTAACGTGATGTCTCATTTGCCGCCTTCCCGATAACCGTTGACATCACTCAACGCAAAATTCTCATTACTCCATAATTCCCCCTTCCTCGCTTTTGTTCGCATTTGAATGCTGGCAATAAATTAACGCGTGGGGCACAGAGCGCTCATGGCTCGTGGCAGTCAACGGTGACAGCTAACGCTTGCTCTGGCAGCATGGGTGAAGTCGTGGTCGTGTGTCTGTGTGTGACGTCACCATGCGTGAAAACGTGACGTCATCGACACGCGTATTTGGCGTCTGTCGCGCTGATATATGCGCGGATAATTTTGAAATGTACGACTGACTAGTTAAGAAATTCAAAGACGCGAGTAATTTCTTAATCATTGCCCGCAGCAGACGCACCGACGATAGATGGATGGACGTAGACATCAGCCCTCGTCCGCCTGCATCCCATATAGATGCTACAGATGAAGAGATGATATGGCCGAGGATAGCTTTCCGCCCGATTTCGGCACACACAAAAACCGATCACCCTTGCTCGCTGTATCGGAGACGGCTATCGATCCCCAATAAAAATCGCGAGAAAAAAAACCGACAGATTTCGTTTCGCGGTATTCGTCGCAGATAGCTGCGACCGTCGACGAAATTCAATATGGCGGCCGCAGCGGCCGATCGTGCGTCCAGCGTGTTTTGTCTGCGAATGATTACGGAGGCTTACTACGGCTTCCGACTTTCATAAACATTATTTGAGGCGGCGTGAAACGTTGCAGCTTTGAGTATCTTATTTACGTAGAAGAGGCTGATGCGTGGATTATGCGAGCGTTCGGCGACGCAGATGAATATAAAATTACTTCTATAAATCTCGGAATTATTGACACTTCTTTAATAGACAATGAATAACGCGATTTATAAAGCGACCATTGAGATGACACCATAGATGAACAAAGTATGATGTCCGCTCCAGCAACGAGCAAAGAATCACACGGAAATTCGTGTCTAATTTTATTCTAATCTAAAATAGACATAGAAGGATGAAACTTGGTGGAAACAGTTATGAGGCCATCATTGGGGTGCAATAGTTAAGCAGACACCATTGGGGCGGCGGTCAAGAAACATTTGCTTCAATTATTAGGAACAGTCACACAGGAAACGTTTATAATAAGCAACCATCCAATTGGCAACACTCTAGTGACAGTTGATCAAAAGCCATTGAAACCGACATTATTCATGTACATTTGTAGCGAGAGTCAAAACGAACATATGTGTGGCAACAGTTAACCAGTTAACACTGGCAGCAATAGTTAATCTAACTGGCTGACAGTTGTGGAGTCAGTGTGCTAGACAATCGATATCGCAAATGATAAATTGTCGCTACACTCAGTGACAGGGATCCCGGTTATCCGTTTTCGATTAAGCACAGTTTCCCTCTCTCTCTCCATCTCTCTCAATATATATAACACTGTATAACAAACAACAAGGGAGCATGCACGCATGCATTCAGCCACAAGTTACCTTCTGCACGTCTCACTACGTCGCCAGACGGTATAACTACTCCGTGAAAGCATGTACGATGCCACGTAGTGAGAAGCGAGAAGGTAAGTAATGGTTAGCAGAATGCATGGCTGCTTCTGTAGCTATGGCTCTACCAGTGAAACCCCGTCGCTCCCTGTGAGGAAGCTACATGTGTAGCCCTTCGCTCCCGCTACAGGGGCATGCTACCTGTATAGGAAGTATAGACGCTACACTGGTAGAGCTACTACTGTCGCAGCTATGTCTACCAATGTAACCGCTTCGCTACCACTACAAGGGAAAACTACCTGTAGAGAAAGCAAAGGGGCAACACATGATACTATAGAACTATAGAACTATAGTCTATAGATACAATAATGTACCCCAACAAGCGTAGTTACCCGGCTTTGTTATATAGGGGGGGGGGGGTTATGGAGGGGTGTGTAGAGTTGGGTTACATTATTGTATCAATAAGGTAATCTATTATATTGTGGACCACCCATTGCGAGACAAACGGGATATAGTAAGCAAGATTATTGTATCAAGTAGAACTACCCGTTCAACAAATGCTTGCCGTTCAACAATGCTGTTCAACATAACCGTTTCAACATACCCGTTCATCAATAGCCCGGTCACACATTGACGATTTAGTGTCAGTGTTACTAATTAGCGATTTAGCGAACAGTGTAGTGGTAGTGGTTACCTAGCGGTGTAAGATGATTGACGGAGGCCGACTTTCGCACGTCCTTTGTCGCTATCAGAGCTTCAATAGTGAACGCCCTGCTTCGCACCGACAGCTGCGGTTTGTCGCCACCGCCAGCAGCCGCCGTCGTCGTCGTCGTCGTCGGCGGGGACGTCGGCTGGTTAGCGACGGGCCCGCGACTTGCCGACGTACTTGGTGTGTCCGCTCTCTCCATGCTTCCGCGGGTCGTCGGTGCTACTCTGTACACTACGCCTATTGTATTCTAATTTTGCTTAGCTGGAGTTCCGCTATAGCTCGTGCCCTGGGAGGATGATAGTAGAGTGTATATATACTGCACAAGCTGACGACGGAAGCACCTGGTAACCACGCGCTGGCCGTCGTCACGGCCGTCGCCGACGACGACGACGGAATATCAAGTCGGGTCGTTGAGTCTACACCGGATATCGTCGTCCGCAATGCGTCTTAGCGGTCGTTTCCGGCGACAAATGCGGGCGAGTTCATCCGGGTAGTTGACGAGCGCCGACGTACGTACGTGTCCACGCTGCGAATACGCGCGGGGAGATAGAGAGCCTTATCTCGCTGCCGACGCGCGTGGTTGACTTCTCTTCTTCTCTATCTATCGGCTCGCTTCGCATGCACCGTTGACATGTATTGATGCGCTGGTCGCAGATGTAGATAAATGATTTTATGTAAATGTCCGGCGTGTTTATCTGTGACTCGTGTCGCCGGGTCCAACTGCTGACGTGACTGGCGGAGGATGAGGAGGCTGGCAACGAAGCGGCGTCCCTAAGGTAACAGCATCCCCCGTCTATCTGTCACCACTCCGTCTCCGTGTGTGTGCTCTCGCCTCTATCTCTCACGCCGCGTCTCCTGGGAGGAGGGCGAGGTTGTTTCTCTCAGCGGCTGCCTTGGGCGCTGATTCCTCTTTCCTCTCCCAGGGCTCGTATTTCTATCTTACCGAGCGCGGAGTCTCTGTCCTTCCGCGCGATGCTCCTGCTCGCTCTCCTCTGTCTGTCCAGAATTTTTTTTTCGCGTTGTCGATCTGTTAGGCCGTCACTGACCGACGCGGTATTTGCCGTAGATATAGTTCTCCGATTCGTTCCTTCGCCGCTGCACGTGTGTGTATGTGCAACGCGTCTCTTGCGCGCACCAACTCAACTAAAAGACGAACTTGGCGTTCGCAATTCTTTTATACGTCGGTACGCCACCGCCGCCGTTGCCGCTGCCGCCGCCGCCGCCGTCGCTGTGCGCGAGTCGCTGATGCTGGTATCTCATTGCACAGCGCTGCATCGCAGACACGCTGCCCCGCTACCGATGCTAGCTGCTGCTGCTGCTGGTGACGATTTACTCATTCTCGCGTTCTCACCACTGAGTGGTCGGCGGCGGTGCGCTGGAGGCGGGGTCTCGCTAAGTGCCTCCGTCAGTGCGCTGCCGCCGCCTCCCATCGCGCTTCCTTCCTCTCTCCTCGCGCGTCACATGCGGTGTACGTAAACGCGTGGTTTGGTGTGGGAGGGCGGGCGGTGTAGAGAGAGGTGAGGGAGAGGAGAGGGAAGTGAGAGAGGGAGAGGGGAGAGAGAGAGAGAAAGAGAGAGAGAGGGGAAGAGCGACAGCAAAGAAAGGAGAAGGAAAGCAATAGAGAGAGAGAAAGAGGGAGAGAGAGCTCACAAGAGAGAGAGAGAGAGAGAGAGAGAGAGAGAAAGAGAGAAAAAGAGAGAGAGGAAGGGGGGGCACACACGCGCAGATAAAGTCAGAGGCGCCTTTATAAACAATAAATTAGAATTCATAATAAGATAGATGATAAGATTCGATAATAAGATATAATAAGATTCGTGAGACGGCGTATAAACTGTTTCTATCAAGGCGAGAGAGACGGCGACGTCGGTCGCTTTAATGATGGCGATATAGTGCCGACAATAACTCACTATAGCTGGTGAGACGGCGGGAGAAAGAAAGCGAGAGAGAGAGAGAGCGCGCGACAAAAGAAAAAGTAAAAGAAACACGTGCAGGGGGAGAGAGAGAGGGAGAGAGGGAGAGGGGAAAAGAGGGCGGAGGGAGGAAGGGAAAGAAAGCGAGAGAGAGCGCGCAAAAGAAAGAAAAGTTACGAAACGCACGTGCAGAGGGAGAGAGAGGGGAGAGGCAGAGGAGAGAAGGAGAGAGGGAGAGAGGGAGGGAGAAAGGGAAGGAGGTAGGGAAGGAAGGAGGGTGGATGGAGGGACCTGGAAGATGGTGGATGGATGTTAATTAAACTTCCGTTGCGGATTTGCACAAACACACGCGCGCGCACGTACATGCACTCACAAACACGCACACGCGCGCACAAACACACGCGCGCACAAGCACACGCACTCACAAACGCACACGCACTCACACACGCACGCACTCCCTCACGCACGCACGCACGCACGCGGGCAGACGACATGAGTGTCGCAGAATCAGCGCAATGCTGTCAGTGATCGTCGTTTTATTGTCCTAATTAAGAAACAACGGCGGCTGCTTTATGACGCAAATTGTGGAATAATTTGTGTCGAGCCGAACGCTGAGCAGTTTCTAATTTGGACGATTAATTCGAAACACGTTCCATTCTTCTAGAGAGAGGGGGAAAGAGATTGGGAGAGAAGGAGAGACAACGAACTAGAGAGAGAGAAAGAGAAAGAGAGAGAGAGAGAGAGAGAGAGAGAGAGAGAGAGAGAGAGAGAGAAAGAGAGAGACCAGAGAGAGAGAGAGAGAGGGGAGAGAAGAGAGAGAGAGATAGAGAAAGAGAGAGAAAGAGAGTGAAAGCAAGAGAGAGAGAGAGAGAGAGAGAGAGAGAGAGAGAGAGAAAGCAAGAGAGAGAGAGAGAGAGAGAGAGAGAGAGAGAGAGAGTGTCATAGTTGCGTCATCTCGATAAATGATAAAAAAAACTACAACAACATATCAGCGACATCTCCCCTCTAGACGACAGAATCCAAGCGTCTGCTTGATGACAAACACAGGTCACGACCTAATAACATCATAGCTACGTCACCGCGCCTATGCCCCCAGACGGCAGCTAACAGCGCCATGCATCATACTTCATTACTTATGGTAATGCTCGCATCGCGATTACGATCTGCGTTACGGATGTGTATAATATCCACAAACTAGCGCGCACCAATCGGGCACCAGACGGCGAGTTGGCAATAATTCGAGATAGCCATCAAGCGGGACGGGAACAGTGGCCACCGTATAAGTCGGGCGTTTAATATCACACAATTAGATGCTGACAAATGTACACACAGCTGATAGAGAGCGGTCGCGATAATGGGAGAGCGACGACTCGGGTCGGTAGGGGTCTTGCGGCCATGCATTACGACACTGCGAGCTTAATTTATAGGCAATTATACACGCGAGCAATTACTGCGGAGTAACATACGGACGGCCAAGCCTGCGGTGCCCGGGTGGGAGAGCTGGCGGCTCGTCGCCGGTAACCGGGGGGCGGCGGTCGGTTTTAAAGGTCAACGTCTGGCGGATCGTGGGAGCGACGTACTGATTTATATATATATATATACATATATATATAACAGATATATTCTTTTTTTTTGATTAGGTTATACATATATTATTATATTTATAGAATATATATGTATTATATTATATATATATATATAGCCTATTATGTGTATTATAGAACGCGATTATATATACGTGGGCGACAGCTAATGAACACGTGGGCCGTAAACTAAAGCTAACTTTTTTTCCTGATATGGTTTTCCAGTAGTTTGATTCACCGGGTAGCCGTCGACGTGTTCGCGAGGGTTTTGTTATGGCTTTTAAAGAATATATAATATATAAAGTTTCACTATATAGGCCTATGTAAGGAGGGACCGTAAACCGGGATGGATCACTCGTTCACGCGTGCACCAGTTAAGTGTGTCTAGTTTTTATATGCGCAAAATCCTGCTTCAATCGTTTGTTTTGCATTTCGGGGATGAGGTGGGTATACTCGAGCTAATCCCATCATCTGTTTTCGGCGGGACAGTTATACGATCCGGAGAAGATTTACGGCAATTGACGAAATTTTAGGGGGATAATACTACCGTACTTTTTTTTCTCTATGCCTAGTATGAAACATTGCAACAGATTTTATTGTTGTTGTTTTCAAGATGCGCGCCATCATGTTACAGTTGAGCTTAGGGATTTTCTGTTAGTATTATGTGTTGTTACTACAAAGTCTTTTCTAACGTTAATTGTGCATTTTATTGACATGTCTATTTTATACTATATAGAGTTACCTTAATGCACGGACTCTCATCTGAAAGGAATTCAGATTTAAATATATATTACATGATTACTTGGTCAGATGACAGCGGCTATTGATCGCTTGGCATCGAGTGAAATAAGGAAGCTCGTGTTTCTCTACTATTGTGCGGGTCCTATCTACACTACATCAAAAATCAAATCGAACTTTCAAACGTTCTTCCTCTATCCTTTGTGATTTAACGTTGTTAGCTCGATAGCGACGAGTGAGTAAGAAGACAACGAACGAGTGACGGACACTGCACAGACCGCAACAACCCATCCTATAATCCATCTAACAGCTCCTGCCCTACTCTCATCATCGCTGACCTAACAACACCCCCTCCCCTCCCTCGCTCCGCCCACCCTCCCTCTCCGCTCCTCCGCACCCCTTCCCTTCCTTGCTGTGGGGCCCGCTGGCACCTCCTTCGCCCCGGGCCGCCCAGTCCCGAGCCCCTTCCTCCGCCAATCCAGCACCCCTCCTTCGCCATCCCAGCAGCCCCTTCACTTCCGTCCGGCCGCAGCCGTACTCCCTCCCTCCTGCCCCGCCGCGCACCCCCCCCTCGCCCCCCCGATCCCCGCAGACGGCCCGGGCACGCCTACCCCGCATCCCGCCACCGCCTCCGTCCCGCCATGCCCCGCAGGCACCCCTTCCCGCCCGCCATCCCAGCACTCCTTGTCCCTTTCCTCCGCCGCACATCCCTTCTCTTTCCGGTACCCCCTGGCAGCCCTCGACGGCCCGTCCCTCGAGCGGCCGCCGGGGGACACCGGCGCGGGGGCTGCACCGACACCCTCGCCGCCTGTACCCGTGCCCCGCACCACCTCCCTCTTCCACCTGCGCGCACCCGCCTGCGGCTCTTGACTCCCTCTCCTCCTCCCTCGCAACCCCTCTTCCCTCCCTCCCGCCGGCGCCCTCCCCCGCCATCTCGCACCCCTCCCCCTCCCCTTCCCCCGGCCATCCGCCGCACCGCCTCGCCCTCCGCTTGTCCTATGCACCCCTCCCCCTCCCTCCGCGCACCCCGCCTCCCCTCCCCCCCCGCAACTCTTCCCCCTCCCTCCGCCGCACGCCTCCCCGCCTTCCTCCCACAGCGTCTCACCTCTGTCACCTCACCTCTGTTTGCACTAGCTAATCTCTCTTAGCGCGCAGGGAGGAAGGTAACAGGAAGTGAGGTTGGTGGGGGCGACACAGCCGGGGGAGGAGGGTACAGGGAGGAGGGTACCAGGGAGGCAGCTACGAGGGAGGAAGGGTATCATGGAGGAGGGCATGGGGAGGTTGGTGGAAGCGACAAGAGGCAGAGGGGTCACACACATCGTGTCGTCTACCACGTCACCTCCAGCGGGATTCAACCAAGAGCTGACACGCTGTGCTGCCTACGAGTCCTGAGGACGGCGGGCAGTAACAGCAGCAGATGGCGCAAGCAATAAGAGTTGTCGAGGGCCGCGGGCAGTATAGCCAGCAGTGCGACTGACACGAGGCTGGCGACGCAGCGGGCAAATTCGCACCATGTATACGCATCGTAAACACGAGCGCACGTACGGTACGATGTACGTCCGCAACGGCGGGCTGCATAAGCCCCGAGGTGCGAGTACGAAGAGTTATCATTTCACGGAAAACACGCCTGAAACAGCCACCCGCTGGTGCGGCAGAGAGGCGAGAGAGGCGAGAGAGGGGGGAAGGGGTGAGGGGGAGAGAAGGGAGATAGGGAGATGGGAGGAGAGCGATGAGAGAGGGGAGTGGGAAAAGGAGATGAAGATAGAGGGAGAGAGAGGCGAGAGGGGGGGAGGCGAGAGAGAAAGGAGGGGAGAGGGGAGGAGGGGAGGAGGGTGAGATCCTGTTGTGCTGTACGGTGATGTTGTGTATCACACACACCACGGGGTGCGCCGCGCGTTGTCGCGCACGGGGGGACGAGTGCCTCAGCGCACTGCCGGTCACTCGCTGCGGCCACTCAAGTGTCCCCTACCCACACACACACACACCGCGCGGCGCGCGCGCACTACACAGCCCACCCCCCACAGCGACACCACAGGCCCCACACAACTCTCCGCACACACACCGGCAGCCACACCACGACCCACACACCCAACCCACACCACCACACACACACAACCCGCACCACGACACCACGACCACACACACATAAAACGCACGCACGCACAGCACATCGCGCCGCACACACACACAACACACAACAACCAGCCACGCCCGCCACACACATCCACAACCACGAACACATGCCCCACCCCACCACGAGCACACACGCGCACACACATATGTATATCGTTATATCTATAGCTACTCTACAAAACGAAGCTATGTTCCTAGTGCATTCGCCCATTGATTCCCATATTATTGGTTTACGACGGCCATGCGGACCCCACCGCGACAATTTGGGCCAGCATCCTGGTTCGTTTGATCACCCTACGAGGTGGGCCTAAGGCCTAACTTTAAACGGAGTACAACTCACACTCACTACTGAGAGACGGTCGATCACAAGGAAGGCACAGCGAGCGCAACACAGCACACACACACCCAGCACGCACGACGGGCAACACACACACAGACACACACACATAACACACATACCGCCACACACAACACGCCCACACAGCACACACACAACACACACACACACACACCAGGCACACACACACAACACACAGCGGATCGCACACACACAGGCGCAACACACACACACCAACACACACACACAACACGACGCCCACACAGCAGTGGCGTCACACACACACCACACACACACAACACAAGTCACACACACACACACACCAACATCACACACATACCACACCACAACACGGCCACACACCACACACACACAACGACCAACAGCACACAAATATATATATATATATATATATATATATATATATATATATATAATATATATATATATATATATATTATACGCGCATACGTTTTCCTTCTATTCGCTCCACAAAATTGCCGGTATATCGCGACAGTTGACGTCCTTGAGTCGCGTGTAATTTCTAATCATTGCCCGCAGCAAGACTGCACCAACGATAGATGGATGGACGTAGACATCAGCCTGCGTCCGCCTGCATCCCATATAGATGCTACAGCTGAAGAGATGATATGGCCGAGGATAGGCTTTTTTCCGCCCGATTTCGGCACAGCGCAAAAAACCGGATCACCCTTGCTCCGCTGTTATCGGAGACCGGCTATCGATCCCCAATAACAAATCGCGAGAAAAAAAACCGACAGATTTCGTTTCGCGGTACTTCGTCGCAGATAAGCCTGGCGAACCGTCGAGAAATTCAATACTGGCGGCCGCAGCGGGCCGATCGCGCGTCCAGCGTGTTTTGTCTGCGCATGATTACGGGGCTTACTCAAGGCTTCCGACTTTCAAAACATTATTATGAGGCGGCGTGAAACGTTGGGCAGCTTTGAGTAATCTTATTTCGTAGAAGAGGCTGATGCGTAAATTATGCGAGCGTTTCGCGACGCAGAGTGAATATAAAATTACTTCTATAAATCTCGGAGAAATTATTGACACTTCTTTAATAGACCAATGAATAACGCGATTTATAAAGCGAACCATGTGAGATGACACCATAGATGAAGCAAAGTAATGATGTCGTCGCTCCAGCAACGAGGCGAAGAATCACACGAAATTCGTGTCTAATTTTATTCTAATCTAAAATAGACATAGAAGGTATGAAACTTGGTGGACAGTTTATGAGGTCATCAATTGGGTGCAATAGTTAAGCAGACACATTGGGGCGGCGTGTCAAGAAACATTTTGCTTCAAATTATCAGGAAAACAGTCACACAGGAAACGTATTATAATAAGCAACCATCCAATTGGGCCAACCAACACGTTCTAGTGACAGGTTGATCAATAAGCCATTGAAACCGACATTATTCAATGTACGTACCAGTATTGGTTAGGCGGAGAGTCAAAACGAACATATGCTGTGGCAACAGTTAACGCGTTTAACACTGGC
>NW_014577102.1:39801-46845 GCF_000485595.1 Priapulus caudatus | reverse complement strand
GGATTTGTTCCGTCATCATTTACACTTTCAACCCGCAAATGAGCTGTATTAGTGACTGATGTTACAGTAACTGGTGTAAATGAGCTGTATTAGTGACTGATGTTACAGTGACTGGTGTAAATCTAGTTGCTAATGTGACACTAATTGGTTTATTAGTGACTGCCCATACAGTGACTAGTATATATAATATAATCAGTGTGAATTATTACGTCTGCTGTAAGTGTAATGTTACAGCGACTAATGTTACATCGTGTTTAATGATACAGCGACTGCTGCAACATGCATGGTGTCAAATGTAACCGTTACTGGTGTAACATAATATAGATAATATATTACTGTGAATGGTGTGGTAGTGATTGTTGTTACAGGGCCTGATGTAATAGTGACTCATATATAGCAGTCATTGCCGTAACAGAGGTTACAACCAAACTGTGACTGGTCTAACAGTGTATAGACTAACATTAGATAGCGCCATTGCTGCGCCAGCTATACTACTCAACCCGATACTATATTTCTCTATAATTTAGTTGAAAGAATTACATACCATCATATTGCAATCGGAACATGTCGAATGATTAGCACAACGCTACATAACACATACCGATGTATACACGTGTTATATGTAGTCATAGTCGTCTACCGCTGTAAATTACATACATAATTGTTAACGCCACAACACAACCTCATTAGCATAACCATATTAAAGTATCGCTAATCAAACGATCACTTTGTTGACATTAGAATGTAGTCAAATATAAATGGCGTCGAGTCACGCAGTCCCACGGGTACAATATCCGGGATGATATCCGGTTCGAGATCGCAACTTCGCCGACGTTTACATGTAGTGATGACGCGATACGCAGCAACGAGAGCAAGCAGATCTGAAAATTAATGCCGAGTGCACGTGTGATGTGATTAATTCTAAGTCTGCGACAGCGAGAAACTGTAGCAGTTATGTTAATGTTGCGAATATTGCGCGAGCGGATAGACGTATCTGGTTACAGATCATAATTTCATGCTTGCGTTATGATGCGACTAAGGATAATCGGAAAATGTTGCAGACCATGTGTCACGAGAATGATATTGGGAATACGGGCGTGGAAACCCGTATTGCCTTTCCGCGCTATTTGCTTATTTAGATATTTATCGTGGCAGTGTTTGCCCGGCGATCCCTTTCAAACGCATTTAGTTTGCGTTAGCGCGTTAATTTCCTATAGTTCATTTTGCGATTATAAATGAAGTGCACGTCAAACAAATTTCAATCGGAATTTGTATATATACCGGACGCATGAATTATTGAGATAGGGAGGTGCCGTGTGTGGTTTATTCTAACGCGTTGGTATGCGACTAAGCCTTCGATTGCGAGAGAGACAGAGAGAGGGGAGAGGGAGAGACAGACAGAAAGAGAAGCAGAGAGAGAGAAAGAGAGCGCGAGGGAAATAGGGGGGAGAAATGAGTCTAATGACAAAAATACAAACACAAGAAACATAGAGGGAGCTCGAAGAGAGACAGATAGAAGGAACGCGTGAAAAATATAGTGAGTAGAGTAGGATTACAGCAAGAGCGAGAGCGCAAAAACAGAGTGAGCGATAGAGATTAAAATGGGGAGACGGGTAGAGCGAAGAAGGGTTAGGGGGGGGAGAGCAGAGAAGGACCAGAGAGAGAAGAAAGTGAGAAGAGAGCGATGGAAATAACGAGAAACAAAGAGAGAGAGAAAGCGAGAAAAAAGGGTATGAAGAGAATGAGTGAGCGATCTGGTGAACTGACGCGAGAGAAAAACTCGGTTTGAGTTGTTGTGATCGGCTTTTAAACAGTTTTTTCTGTGTTATAGACGCTAGAGCGGCGCCTTAGAGATAAGCGAAAGAGGTGAGAGGGACGGGAAAGAGATTCGAGCGAGACAGAGAGAGAGAGAGCGAGAGGCGGGAAGAAATTAAGAAGAAGATGATGAAAAAGAAGAAGACGAAGAAGAAGAAGAGGAAGAGAACGATAGAAAGAGATAAAGAGAATGTTTAGCGAGGTAGAGAGAGAGAGAGAGAGCGAGAGAGAGAGAGAGAGAGAGAGAGAGAGAGAGAGAGAGAGAGAGAGAAGGAGAAAGAGAGCGAGAGAGCGAGAGATGATGGGAGAGTGAGAGAGCGAGATACAGGAGAGGGGGCGAGTGAGAAAGCCATTGATGCGAAGCGAGAGAAAAAACGGGCTCGCGTTGCCGCAATCGGCTTTTGAACTGTTTTTTCGTGCGTTGTATTACCGCTAGAGCGGCGCCTCTCCGTCTTAACCCGTTCACCCCGCACGCCTCCACCGTTTAATCCTCCGCCGCCGTGTTTTGCCAAACGCTAAACCTTATTGCCGTCATCTTGCAACGCGAGCGCCGCTGGCAGGCGACACAGGATCCGGTAGAGGCGTCCGGATCCCGGCCGCGGGTGCAGAACTCGATCCGGGAGTCTTCCTCGGGAAGCATAACATCGGGGCGCTATCTCGCCGCGTTATCTCTCGCACAGCCACAACTTCGTCGTCGCGCGTTCCAGCGCCGTAAGCGGAGCCGACGTTCCCGCCGACGTGTCAGCGATACGCTTGCCGGTGCGTCGCCACCGCCGACCGTCGTCGTCGGCAGTCGCCGGATTAGTGCCGACGGAGCGATCGCTAGGTGCCCGTATGCTGTGTCGGCGTGTAAAGCGGGAAGGTATTAACGGGAGAGAGAGAGAGAGATTGATGGTGAGTCGATGTGCGTGTGTTGGGTAGAGCATAGTTGCCATGCCCCGCCGGCCGCAGCAAAAACGCGTGGGTGAGAACCGCGGGCGCGATAGAGCGAACAATGAGATCAACCGCTCATAGCTCACGAGACGTGTGGAGGGGAGAAGGGGGAGAAGGCTCTCTTTTCTCGCTCTCGCTCTCTCTCTCTCTCTCTCTCTCTCTCTCGCTATGTTGTGCACGAGCAGCATGGCATCGCCACAACAGCGCGACGAATAAACGTACCAACAGCACACAACACACAAGCACAAACACACACACATGCACTCAATTGAGCACACTCACTGGCTAGTGTAGCTGAATGATTCACTTGTGTCGAAATATAACGTCTTGCAACGTTGGTAACCACACAGACACGTTTACCTCGAGAATTATAGTGAAAAGTTCCCCTGCTTCGAAGCGATTTGCACGCACAGCAAATCACATCTCACCAATGAAGCGTCGGATTTGTAAAACGCGACACATAGTAAATGAACAATGGCGGCCGCATTGCACTCGCTGGGAGGAGTTGGCAATCGCGCCCTGCCAAACTCAAAGACGAGCGCTTCGTATTTGCCAAAAACAGCTGACGGTCACAACCGCGCGGGGCGACTATCGTGATTGGGTCAATAGGATATAATACGAGCAGTTAGCAGGGGATGATTCCGGGCATGATTGGGTCCCGTTTACAACCAAAATCGCTTCAATGGGACAATTAAAATTATGCGGTCAAATTCGAACAGAGATTTTTCAATATAATTCTGGGGTGAAAGCACTACAGTACATCGGGCTAAGCGGCCACCGCCCGAACACGCACACACACACACAAAGTTGCAAGACGTATATTATCGGTTCGAACACAGGTGACTCGTGGTAGCCCGACCGACGCACGCACGCAGCCAGTGATCAAATTCAGGCTACACTACAGATGCCCAAATCATGCCACACAACTATCACAGGAGCACGTTTGCGAGACGGTATTTCGTCTCTCCTAGTGCTGCGCAAAAGTGGAGGGCGTTCTGGAATTTCTGTGAACCACACAAACGCGCACGAGCGCTTTCCCTTAACCTTCTCCTAATCTTACATGTGTATCTGTGCATGCCACAAGTGGCCGATGGCCAGGGCGTATGTGTTGCGCATGGCGGTTGTAATTTTAAGCAGGTGTTGAAGCTGAAGGTTATTAGGCACACAACATCAGAGATCAAACATTAAGACTATTGGCTGGTACTCGTAGCTCCAGAGTCAGGGCTCACTGAGCAGCAAGTTGTATCTCTATTATACCGCCATCGCACCATATTCTCGACTATATGTGAAACGGTCCAAGTGCCTGTGTTCGGCTAATGATAATTATTGAAGTTGTTCGATAGATTGACGATTCCTCACGACACACACCACAGCTGGTTTTCAATGTTTTAAATATTTATATATATCACGACGTATATGCTTTTTTAAATTGCTCGTGTCACGACCATCACGCAAGTAGGCACAGCTATGGTATGTTTATGTGGCGATCCGTGTTCTGGGCGTTTTCCCGATGCGTGCCGTTCGAAAATACAGCGCATTGCAAACATGGGACCAGCGTCTGGTCGGTTAAGTGTGCACAAACTATTCGGGTTTTGGCTCTTGAAATTTACACTGTGGCACAGCAAACGAGGTATAGTTTTAATAACAACCGCTGGAATAACTATAAGGTGAGAGGTTTATAGTTTGATACAAAACAGAGGGCAGAGAAATGCTTTAGATTGACTCATTTTATTTGAGATATAGCGGTAATTGTCTCCACGGCTAACAGTCTTTTACTATGGTACAAGGGCAGCATTAACAAGATTTTCAATGGATGGATGCTCAGGCCGGTGTATTGACGTTAGTCACAACAGCCCTGGTCGGGTTTTACCCTTTCGCACCTTGGCCTTGGCTGTGGCCGGGTAAAGCGTAAGTTTTGACTTATCTTGTAAGATACTTGCCTGGGTTTTTCCCATATTTGGTAGCAAATTCCTATTGGTTAATTTCATATAAAACTAGACAATTAAATTACACGACTGGGGATACGGGTTTCATGTAGTAACACAGAAATCCAGCGACTGAACAACATATAATACCGAAAATTACTTTCGCCGAAGTTAACAACCAACTCAGCCGTATCGCGTACGCCACCGGCATTGGAAAAGAAGGAAATGCAGGTCCTGAACGTCACACGTCACCTCATGAGGCGAGTTATACGCATCCCGAGAGCGTGTCGCCACGTGATTACGTTTAACACGTATTATGCTGAAGTTTACTTTTTACCAGTTATCTTACAACTCAACGTACGCATTATTTACAAATAATGAAATAAAGACTATAATTTAATTGGCTTTTTTATGTTTTATTAACTATATATGTCTTAATAGAAAGTGATAACACGACTACTTTATCTGGAATAAATTTAAGTGTAACCGCGCTCTTTAGGTACATCGCTTCGCTGCACAAAACCACTGTCGCAAATAGTTGACAAAATGGGAAGTAGGCGAGGGAAATTTACTGGAATTCCTACGAAGACTCAGATAAAGTGGTCCAGACAAAACAGCAGCGATGTTTTACCCACCTGTCTCGAATACTATCAGTATTTAGCGAGTTAGATCTGTCGCCCATAGTCTTATACATAACTCGCTAAACGGAGCGCTCACGGTTTGATATATCGGCTGTGGGCTTCGTCTGTCGCAGTACCTGCAGTGGCGTTCATTCTTATTAACGCGTAACACCACTATCCTGCGTCCTGGCGCCGTGCTGGCTCAGCCCAGGCAGCGGCTGCAGCTGCACAGTGCGACAGCAGTGCACAGTGCGTTGTAAACAAAAAATACTTGTTGGCCCATCACAACACTCAACAGCTCCGCTCGCACAAGTGCGATTACCGCGAGCATTGACCGCGCCGAGTAGGTTACCACCGCCCTATGTGATTATATAGGTCCTATTATGTAGAGGGTGCTTTGGCATTAGTGCACACATATATATCGTAATAATTATTAGCCATATTAAGCTCCATATAATATTTATAATAGCTGCAACAGGATCCTTACTCTACTGAGAGTGAGTTGCTCAGTATACTCTTTAGGTTCTAGGATTATTTTCAGCTCTAATTTAGGTAAAATTACGGTTCTAGTATAAAAGTTTCATGGTTCAATCAGCGCATTAGAAAATATTTTATTTTTAATATGTTTAAAACTCACGCTTACCGCCTACAGTGCACAGTTTGATTACAAACGACGGTGGCGCGTGCGCAGCTGAACGCGCACCGACTCTGAAAAGTTTCTCAAAACGAATTTTCAAGCCAAGGGCCGTCTAGCCTACAGACCGAGCTGGCGTGTGTGTTTCTTATTTATTAATTTAAAAGGACAAGTATTGTAATATATTTGATAGACTGAGCTATGACATAGTCCTAGTTGTCTCACGTTATGACTTATGGATAAATTGCTGTGCCTGTCCTAAAAGAGCTTGAGCACACTCGTGCCCGGCGCGCCGCCGCCGTGAGAATAGCACTTGTGTACGTCATAAATAGCCTCGCACTTGCAATCTTTGTGATTAAGCCCTCGTCTGTAACAGTGGCAAGACACTATATTGGGATAAGGCGCAACTTGTGTGTGGCCCACGGGTGCATAGCAGTTGCTGGGTCCGTCAATGTGCTTGAGGCTTGCCGTTGCCATAAATGTTGCTCATATGCGTTGATCGTATAGTTACTTTAATAACAAGTTAAATTAGGGTAGTCTGTAACAAGTACGTGTGGGTATAGACGATTTGTTAATAGCCGGCACTAAGTACAGCTGTTGTATGCGCATGTAAAAATTTAGAGTCTAGTATCCTCCTTTAATAAGTATAGCAAAGACCAATTTATGGCCTCGCTGCTCCTGCCGCCGCTGCTGCCGGCTCGCCGTCCTGCTGCCTGCTGCTGCCGCCCGCCGAGCCGCTGGGCCGGCTGCTGGCCGTTGCCGGCTGCTGCCGCTGGCCCGCTGGCCTGGCCGCTGCCGGAATGCTGCCGGTTGCGCTGCTGCGCTGCTGGCCGCTGCCGCCGCCGCTGCTGCCGCTGCTGCTGCCGCCAGCTTGCTGCCGCCGGCCGTGGCCCGCTGCGCTTGCTGCCGTTGCCTGGCTGGCTGCCCTGCCGCCGCCGCTGCTGCCGCTGGCTGCTACGCCGCCGCTGCTGCCGCGCCAGCCGCTGCCGGCTGCTGCGCCGCCGCTGACCGCTGCTGCCCGCCGCTGCGCTGAGCGCCGCTGCTGCCGCTGCCGCGCGGCGGCTGCCGCTGCTGCCGCTGGCTGCCGCTGCCCGGCCGCTGGCTGGCCGCTGGCCTA
>NW_014577102.1:35023-39776 GCF_000485595.1 Priapulus caudatus | reverse complement strand
TCTCCTCTCTCTCTCGTCGCCTCTCTCTCTCTTTCTTCTCGCTCTCTCTCTCTCGCTTCTGGCTCGCTCGCTCTTTCTCTCTCTTATTATCTCTCTTCTCTCACCTCTGCTCTCTCCTCTCTCTCGCACTCTCTCTGTGGCTCACATCTTTCTCTATATCTTATCTCATCTATCTGCGCCTAACTGTCTCTTCCCCTGTATTCTTCCCTTTCTGCATTAATTCTTTGTTTCGTTCATTGCCGACTGCGCTCGCGCACACACCACACACACACACCATCACACGCACACACACACACACACACACACACACACGAACACACACACACACGACATCACCCGCCACTCTTGAACGAGTTTCACATCCAGAATCAAGTAAGAGATGTCGCGCCGTGTCCCGTTGTGCGCGGGACGGCATTGTGAATCCGCTCGTGTAACTGCGAGCGATTTAGCAGTTGTTGCGCGCGCTGCTGCACGTCCGCTGCACAGGTGCGAGGCCGCGATCGCCGCCACGACGTCGGCGGTTACTGATGTGTCGCGAAAATTGCGATGTCTTGTCCGCATGTCAGTCACGCGTGACACCTAGCAGATTAACCAGATGAAATGCCACCCGCGGGCTAGAAGTCATGGACTAGCAGCAGCGTAGTCCACGACTCTGACCGTCTCTCCTCCGTACATACACTGTTTTCTGCTACATAACACTGGTCCGCTACATAAAGACTGTCCGCACATACACTGTCCATACATTAAAGGAACTGTTCTCCGTTACATACACTTAGTCCGTACACTTACCCACTGTCCGTACATACACTTGCCCTGACATACACTGACTCGTACCATACACTGTCCGATACATTTACCACTGCCCCGCTAGATACCACTGATCCGCTACATATACACTGTCCGTACATACTACTGTCCGTACATACCCTGTCCCGTTACATACACTGTCCGTTACATTACACTGTCCGTACATACAACTGTGCCCGTACATACACTGCCGGCGCTACATACAGCTGCCTCGCCTACATTAACAGCTGTCCGTAACACACTTGCCCGATACATACACTGTCGCGTACATACACTGCCTCGTACTATACACTGTCCGTACATACACTGTCCGTACATACACTGCTCCGTACAGTGACACTGCCCTACAATATCACTGCCCGATACTATACACTGCCCGTACATACACTTGTCCGTACATACACTGTCTTACATTACACTCTGTCCCGTACATACACTTCCGCTACATACACTGTCCGTACATACACCGCCCGTACATACACCTCGCGCCGTACATACACTGTCCGTACATACACCTGTCCGCTACTATTAACACTTGTCCGTACATACACTTCCGTACATTACACTGCCCGTATCATTACATGTCCCGTTACATTACACTGTCGCGTACATACCACTGTCCCGTACATTACACCTGCCCTGTTACATTACACTGCCAGTACATACACTGTCCGCTTACATACCACTGTCCGTACATACACTGTCCGCTACATATACGACTGTCCCGTAACAGTTACACTGTCCGTATCAATACCACTTGTCCGCACAGTAAATACCGGCCTTATTAAAACCGATCGCGTGATGGATAATCATCAAGGAGTCAATGCCATAGACTTCTTATTTTCTGTTATGGACGTCTTTGATAATATCAATATGTCCAAGTTGGTACGTCTATGTTGTTTCGTTGTCGTCGGCTAGACGACGTCGGCCTGTGGTTGTCGTCGGGCTGTGCATAATAGATCGTCTGCTACGATATACTGCTCAAACAGCGACGACGACAATCAACAATCAGCGACGAGTTATGACATGTGCTTAATTTGCTGGAATCAGCACGGCGACGGCCGTGCTCCATCCATCCTCTAACCACTGCTGCTACTGCTGCTGCTACTTGCTTGCCTGCCTTCTGCGCTTACTGCCTACTGCTACTGCTGCTTGTACTGCTTTGCTGCTACCTGCTGCTGCTTGCTACGCTGCCTGCTTGCTGCCTACTGCCCTTACTGTGCTGCCTTTACTGCTGCTGCTTGCGCCTGCTGCCTGGTGCTGCTGCTACTGCTACTGCCGATGCTGCCTATTGGTTGGCTGTACTCACTTGCTAAGTACTGCTTGTTTGCGTGCCCTGCTTGCTGCCGCTGCTGCCTGCTGCTACTGCTGCTTTGCTGCTAGCTGCTGGGTGGTTACAGTGGCGCTACTACACTACTGCTGGCCCTGCTACTGCTGGCTGCTGCCTGCAGCAGAATGCGCCAGGATGCCGCTCACCGATTCATGAAGTCTTGCCGTCTAAAGCTGATGTCGGCGGCTGCGATTGAAGGCGCGCTGTGATGGATCGCCGCTGCTGCCGCTGCCGCTGCCGCTGCCGCTGCCGCCGCCGCTGCCGCATCCTCACTCGCGTCACGTGGACAGCATGGCGATGATGTGCGCAAATATTATGTCGATATATTCATGAGTAATCGAGCCGCCGCCGTGGTGACTGATTACCCACAATGCGTCGCTTCAACGTCGCCGCGATAAACACTCGATCTGTTAGATTTCGTGCAGCTGCGCATGCGCAGACGACGCCGTTATTACACGCGGAAATCGATGCACATTGCTTTATATATATATATATATACATCTGTCAGGCTGCGGTGTATCAACTAATTTTATGCGGATCGGATATCGAGCTGTCTACATTTTGCGTGCATCGAATGAAATTTCTTCGAGTTTGATTATGGACTCGATAGTAAAATTAACGATAGCGCATCGAAGAGTTTATTTTTTTAATTGTTTATTGTGTGCGATCATTCGTTTACTATCGTATTTTTATACTGTTACATCGTGTTTTATATCTTTATGTCTTACGGCTAAGATTGATGTGAAATGGCATTACTTGATTTATGTTTAATATGTTGAGAATGAACGAATGAACACTGTGGTATTACATTAAAAATGAGATGTTTATGTGTTTCATTAACACATGCAGTTCTATTGTACTTGAAGTAAAAACTTTTGAATTTAATTCGAATCATGTCGCATATACTACTATCCTCCACGTAGACTACAAGCAACATATCTGTATTTGGCAACTACTGCAGCTAGCGAAACTATTATAATAGAGACATCCCTGAAGTATAATTAGGTAAACACAAAATACGCGAGAAATATGCAACCCCGTCATATGTAAAAGACATGCACGGACGCATACGCAACAAATTTAAAATCATTCCAGCAAGAAAAAACAACATGCAATCAATCTGCAAACGCAAACTTCAACGCAATGCATAATCAATCTACACATACACTACTTACAAATACGTCTATACAGACACAAACTAAGATCAAACTATGACTAAAATCAAGATAATAATACAGGTAGACTACCGTGAATCTACAAACAAACTACGATAACAGACTACGGTGAATCTACAAACAAACTACGATAACAGACTACCGTGAATCTACAAACAAACTACGATAACAGACTACCGTGAATCTGCAAACAAACTACGATAACAGACTACCGTGAATCTACAAACAAACTACGATAACAGACTACGGTGAATCTACGAACAAACTACGATAACAGACTACCGTGAATCTACAAACAAACTACGATAACAGACTACCGTGAATCTGCAAACAAACTACGATAACAGACTACCGTGAATCTACAAACAAACTACGATAACAGACTACGGTGAATCTACGACCAAACTACGATAACAGACTACGGTGAATCTACGAACAAACTACGAAAACAGACTACCGTGAATCTACAAACAAACTACGATAACAGACTACCGTGAATCTACGAACAAACTACGATAACAGACTACGGTGAATCTACGAACAAACTACGATAACACTACGGTGAATATACGAACAAACTACGATAACAGACTACGGTGAATCTACGAACAAACTACGATAACAGACTACCGTGATCTAACAAACAAACGTCACGATAACAGCTAAGACTATGGTGAAGCTAACCGAACAAACTACACGATATGACAGGAGACTACCGGTGGATCTACGAACAAACAACGAAACAGACTACCGTGAATCTACGACGAACTTACGATAATCGAGACACGTAGCGGTGAATCTACAAACATAACTACGATATACAGACTACACGGTGACAACTACCGAACAAACACAGATAACAACTATACCGTGGAATCTACGAACCCCAAACCTACGATATACCAGACTACGGTAAATCTACGAACAAACTACGGAAACAGACTACGTGCATTAGCAAACAAACTACGATAAAGACTACGGTGAATCATACGAACAAACTACGATAACAGACTACCGTGAATCTATGAACGACCAAACTAACGAAACAGACTAACCGTGAATCTACAACAAAAACTAGCGATAACAGACTCACGGTTGAATCTACGACACAAAACTATCTACGATAACAGACTAACCGTCGATCTACAAAAACTATGGGGGAATAACATACTACCCGTGAAATTGGTATCGAGAAAAATACTAACGATAACAGACTACGGTAATCTACCGAGACCCTACGATAACAGACTACGGTGAGAGTGATACAAACAAAACTACCGAAATAACAGACTCCGCATAATCTATCTATGGGTAGTTTCTGACGCAATCAAAGCTAATATGAAGCGCCTACACATTATTCTGTGGAATCGATCTGACGGGATTTCCATTGAATAGTGCAGTATTTGGTGAGAAACAATATAGACGCAGAATAATGGAGATC
>NW_014577102.1:29982-33452 GCF_000485595.1 Priapulus caudatus | reverse complement strand
CAAACTACGATAACAGACTACGGTGAATCTACGACCAAACTACGATAACAGACTACGGTGAATCTACGAACAAACTACGATAACAGACTACGGTGAATCTACGAACAAACTACGATAACAGACTACGGTGAATCTACGAACAAACTACGATAACACTACGGTGAATCTACGAACAAACTACGATAACAGACTACGGTGAATCTACAAACAAACTACGATAACAGACTACCGTGAATCTACAAACAAACGACAAACAAATATTACGATCGTGGCGCACTACCGGTCCATCCGTGCGATCGTAGCGCCCCCACCATCAGCCGATAATCAAACGAGAGACGATGGCGGTATATCACGATCAGCATCATGCAAATGTCGTCTGCGATGATTTGTCTTTTTGCGCGATCTACTTTGACACGAAAGCGCGCCGTGAGTAATGCACCGCTGCCTGTCAGCTCTACTGCGATTAAAGCAGCGTGCGTGCGTGCGTGCGTGCGTGCGCGCGTGTGTGTGCGTGCGTGCATGCGTGCGTGCATACGTGCGTGCGTGCGTTCGTGCGTGCGTGCGTGCATTCGTACATGCGTGCGTGCGTTCGTGCATGCGTGCGTGCGTGCGTGCATTCGTGCATGCGTGCGTGCGTTCGTGCATGCGTGTGTGCGTGCGTGCGTGCATGCGTTTATGCGTGCGTGCGTGGGTCGTCGCGTGGGTACATACGGCGTGCGTGCATGCGTGCGTGCATGGGTCGTCGCGTGGATACATGCGGCGTGCGTGCACGTGCGTGAGTGCGTGCGTGTGTGCGTGCGTGCGTACGTTTATGCGTGCGTGCATGGGTCGTCGCGTAAGTACATGCGGCGTACGCGTGTGCGCGCGTGAGTTCGTACATGCATGCGTGCGTGCTTGCGTGTGTGCGTGCGCGCGTGCGTGCGTGCGTGCGTGCGTGCGTGAGGGTCCATCTGTCCTGCACCAATCGTCCTCGCCCTCCCGTCACCGCAGTATCAGCAGTAGCAGCAGCAGCAGCAGCAGCAGCAGCAGCAGCAGCAGCAGCAGCAGCAGCAGCAGCAGCAGTAGTAGCAGTAGTATCAGCAGTAACAGCAACAGCAGAAGCAGCAGCAGCAGTAGTAGCAGCAGCAGCAATATGCGAGAAAGCCGCCAACTGTCATTCCCACAGTAGTACAAGGCAGCACGCAGCAGCCAGGCAGCAGCACAGCAGCATAGAAGTACAACAGCGAGCAGCCAACAGTCAACGGCAGCAGCACAGCAGCAGCCCAGGGTAGTTGTAGTATCAGCAGCAGCAGCAGCAGCAACACAGCAGCTACTAGCGAGCAGTAGTAGCAAAGGCAGGGCAAGCAGGCCAGCAGCAGCCACAGCAGGCCTAGTAGCACAGCAGCAGCAGAAGCAGCAGTAGCAGTTAGCACAGGAGGCAGCACAGGCAGCAGCAGCACAGAGGGCAGTAGTACAGGCAGCAGCACAGCACAGCTAGTGCAGCAGCGCAAGTAGTACAGTAGTATCAGCAGTAACAGCACCAGTAGAAGCCAGCCAGGCAGCAGTAGTAGTAGTAAGCAGCAGCCAGCAGCAGCCTCGCCGCACAGCAGCAGATATGCGAGAGAAGCCGAGCCAACTGTCATTCCGGCAGCCGTGGGGAAGCGCCAATCACGAGATGCTCCATTTACCAAATTAAAGATCGCGATGGATGAGCAGGGGATTAGAGCAGTAAGTCTGCGGCCGACAGGCTCGTGGGCAATCAGCAAGGGCAGCAGCAAGCAGCAGCCCGAGCGTTGAGCGGTGACGGGGGGGCGGGCCCCCGCGAATCCCCAGGTACGAGGTGACCGGGGAGTGGAGGCGCAAGAAGAGGATGAGGTCTGGTAAAAGTTAAAGGAGAGAGGGAGGAGAGGCGGAGGATGAGAAGTGTAAATTAGAGGAGGGGGAAGAGAACGAGTGATAATAAATCCTAAAAAGAAGCTAACGGAAGCAAGCTAATGCAAAGAGCGAGCGAAAAGAGAAAGAGAGAGGAAAGAGAGAAAGGAGCACGCTCTATATGATGACGAGAGAGAAAGAAGAAAAATGCAGAATAATGAGAGGCGAGCCCGATAGGTGAGAGAGAGAGAGAGAAGAGCGCAACGCCGCTGCCACGCGCGAAAGACGAGAAGAAGGAAGTCGAGAGAGTGATAGCATGAGAGAGAGAGAGAGAGAGGAGCAGAGAGGAGACGAGAGAGAGAGAGAGAGACGAGAGACCGTGTAGGCTACCACACGCCGCGCACTAGAGATCGAGGACCGCAACTATAATTAAATTGTAAATCGTGGAAAGGACGCCGAATTTACCCAGGAATAAAAGAGCATCCCTAATTAGCGGGCAGTGATCTCGTCTGGCACTTATCGCCCGCGTGTGTTCACGCGGGCGGAATCCCCGCACGACTGACGGCGACGCCAGCAGATACATTGTTAGCTACCACTCGAAAGCACTCTGCGAATTATTGCCAAATGTCGTCTTGCACGCGTTTCCTTTTCTAGATCGATTATCGTTAGGCAGAATAAAGCGGGGTTCGACCCGCACCCACGCCGCGCTCTCGACTGCTCGCCCGTCAAGGCACCTTCTGTGTGAGGCCGGTTTTGGTTAGGTGTTTAGAATTCTCACAGCTGAGTTTGACCGCCGGCAGGCTGTGTGGCAGGCTACGCTAAACCCTGGGCATCCGGCGTGATGAAGGAAAGCGGCAAGAGCCAGAGAGAGGAGAATGGCCGGAGAAAGAGAGGGAGGGAGTGTATATGAACAGAGTGAGAAAAAAGTGGAGAGGAGGGCGACGGCAAAGCAAAGTGCGTGCAGCGAAAGACGAGAAATAGAGAAACGGGGAAAGGAGAGAGCGCGGCTGCGAGCCAGAGATAAGTGAGAAAGACTGGGTGAAAAGAGCGGGAAGAGAAGAAGAGGGCGAGGTTGGAGAGAAAAGGAAAAGAACAAGAGAGAAAGGGCGCCGAAAAGGAAAGATAGAGTGAGAGAAGGCAGAGTGGTAGGATTCGTTCGCCTTCAGTAATGATCGATGATCGATATTCATAAAGCCCCCGCGAATGTTGTAGATGCCCTTGATGAGTAGGGCAATACATCAATGCCCGTAACCGAGTCGCATTATATTTATATAAGTAATTATTATATATTAAGAGGAAATGAAGATGTAACATTACAGATTACACATTAGAATGTGTAATATATAATCTTCATAATAAACATATGGCGTACTCGATTTTGTAGTTCAGTATATTTTTGTGGGAAATTGCCACAGGATCCTGTAAAAACACAAGGACATATTTCAACAATAATATTATGTAATTACAGCAATATTTTAGTAATAGCGGTTATATAAATTGTAATCCATTTATGTAAACGTCCCAATTATTATTTATCATATACGGCGTGTTAGCATGAATAGGAAGTAATACAGCACGTATTATATACGTCTTAAATACGTATAAGTTCTACACATGTA
>NW_014577102.1:26625-29957 GCF_000485595.1 Priapulus caudatus | reverse complement strand
TCGTCGCGTATACCATGCCGGCGTACGCGATGTGCGCGCGTGAGTTCGTTACATGCATTGCTGTGGTGCTTGCGTGTGTGCGTTGCGCCGTGCGTGCCTGGCGTCGCCTGTGCGTGCGTGAGGTCCATCTGTCCTGCACCAATCGTTCCTCGCCTCCCGTCACCGCAGTATAGCAGTAGCAGCAGCAGCGTAGCCAGCAGCAGCAGCCAGCCAGCAGCGAGCGTAGTAGCAGTAAGTATCAGCAGCAGTAACAGCAACAGCAGAAAGCAGCAGCAGCAGTAGTAGCAGCAGCCAGCAGTAGTAGTATGTAGCAGCAGCAGCGGCAGCAGCAGTAAGTAGCAGCCCAGCAGACACAAGCAGCAGCAGCAGTAGTAGTTAGTAGTAGTAGTAGATATAGCAGCAGCAGCAGCAGCAGCAGCGCAGTAGTAGTCAGTAGCAGTAGCAGCAGCAGCAGCGCAGCAGCCGCAGCCAGGCAATACTGCGAGAAAGCGCCAAACTGTCACTTCCACGGCAGCTGGCCGCCATCACGAGCTTGCTCGACTTTTACAAAGTTAAAGATGCGGATGATAGAGAGCGAAGAGAGTAATTCTGCGGGCGCGACAGCTACGTGCCATCAGCAGCAGCAGCAGGCGAGCAGCCCGAGCGTGGAGCGTGACGGGGTGGGGCCGCGTGCCCAGGTTAGAGCAGCCACTGACGGGGGATGTGAGGCGCAAGGAAGAGGATGAGCGATGTAAAGTTAAAGGCGAGGAGGAGGGAAGAGGGCGGAGATAGAGAAGTGTAAGTTAGAGGAGGGGAAAGAGCAACAGTATAACGCTAATCGGAGACAGCAAACGAAGCAAGCTAATGCAAGAGCACGAAAGAGAAGAGAGAGGGAAAGGAGAGAAAGATGCTTTACGCTATATATATAGAGAGAGAAAGAGAAATTGCTGGGAATAGAGATGCGAGCCCGATAGGCAGGGAGAGAGAGGAGAGCGTGTTAGTACACAGCGCACTAGAATACGAGGACACGCGAACTATAACTCCTAAATGGTACAATCGTGAAAGGACGCGAATATTACCCAGGGTGAAATAAAAGGATCCAATTAGCGGCCCGCGACCGGCCGGAGTGATCTCGTCTGCCACTTACTCGCCGTGTGGTTCACGCGGGGAATTCCCGCACGACTGACGGCGACGGCGAGCCAGCAGCAATCGTGTTGGCACACTCGAAAGCACTCTCATGCTTGAAATTTAGATGCCAATGTCGCTCTTGCACGCGTTTCCTTTTCTAATCGCATTTATCGTTAGCAGAATAAAACCGCGGGTCGAGCGCACGGCGCTCTCGGACTGCTCGCACCGATCAGAGCACCCTTCTGTTGTGAGGCCGTTTGTTAGAGTTGCGAGGACGAATTCTCACAGCTGGTGGTGAGGCGCGGCGCGCGGTGGGCGGGCTAGAGTTCGTGGAGGGCAGAGAGAAGAGGGAGAATGTTCCGAAAAGAGGTGAGTGAGGAGAACGAGAGGGAAAGCGGGGGGCCGAAAAAAAATAAAAGGAGCGGAAAAAAGCAAAGGGGCGCGAGAAGAGTGAGAAAGGCTGGCTGGAGAGAGCGGAGAGGAAGAGAGCCGCGCCCAGTACGAAGGTTGAGAGAGAAAGGGAAGCAGAAAAAAGAAAGGGGGCTTCTGGCGAAAGAAAGATAGAGTGAGAGAGGCAGGTGGTTAGGATTCCAGTTTCGCGTCAGTAAATGCATAGATTATCGATATCATATGTTGTAGATGTCTGCTGAGTAGCATATAATGCGTAACCGAGTGCATATATATTTATATAGTAATTATATATTATTATAAGGAAATTGAAATGTACATTACACATTACACATTAGAAATGTGTATATATAATCTTCATAATAAACATTGGCTACTCGATTTTGTAGTTAGTATATTTTGTGGGAAATTGCACAGATACCTGTAAAACACAAGGACATATTCTAAACAAATAATATTATGTAATTACAGCAATATTTTAGTTAATAGCGGGGTTATATAATGTAATATTATGTAAAGTCCAATTATTATTTATACATATACGCGTGTTAGCATGAATAGAAGTAAATAAGCACGTTTATATACGTCTTAAATACGTATAAGTTCTACACATGTTCACTTGTCATTCGCAAGGCCACCCGGGCAGAAATTCCATCATTGAAAACCTGAACGCATACTCTGTACTTCCTTCAATCTCATCACGCGTATCGTATAAAAAAGTGCAAACATATTAACGCGATCTTTATATTATAGGAAGCACTTTCTTGTAACGCGATCTGGACAATGGTGTCAGCTAACAAATCAGTTAGTCTCTCCATCTTAGCTCCCGGGGCGTGGTCTTCACTTATCTTTTGTCGGACGTGTTTTACTACGGCCGTAAATGCTCACGGATCCTCACGATAAATGTTCTATAACAGTACGGCCATGTCTTCCCCATCTGGTTTCTTTTATTCTGACGCAACGATTCGAGCGGCGGTGTTACGGCCCGTGCTAAACGCCACCGGCCTTTGTTTGATCGAAATGCGCGCTACGCTCTTAAAATAACACGTTTCTCCCTCGCGCGGTGGGCGTGCGGGGTTTTCCTTGTGCCCGAGTTTGCTCTGCCATTGCAGGTTTACGATCGATCGCGTCCGATCACTCTGTTGAATCAACGGCGGCCGGTAAAACTTTAAACTGTCGCTAATTCTCGCCCCCACGTCTTTGTCGCCCCTCGACTCCGCTACGCTTCGCCTCACACCCCGGGTTGTTTACTATCTGTTTTATCCGCGGCAGCAGCGGCGGTGGCTTTTATGACAACTATTATATATGGACTCCGTTTCACCTCTTGATATCTTGTTCTGCCTTTTATACGGCATCGATAAATCACGGTGCACAATAAAGACGCAGGGAGCCATGCGGCGCGGGTGCGTGCTAGAGGGAGCGGGCCACCAGGAGGGGTAGACCAGCAGCCCACCAGCAGTGTGAAGGGGAGGTACCAGCAGTGTAAAAGGTGGAGCTAGCGGCAGTGTAAGGGGAGGGATGTACCACCATCAGCGTAAGGGGAGGTGCTAGCGGCAGTGTAATGGAAGATGGTGTGCCAACCTAGATATATAACATTACATAAAATTTAATTTTGATTGTCGTAATCGCATTTATGTATAAATGCCTTCTTTTAGGGGTGCTTAGAGGTAATTCATATTTTTGTTGTCAGTGAATATGTCGTTTTTGTGATCAATAAGAAATAATTATACAACGTTATAATAATATTGCATTTAAATAGATGCGTTCCACACCCCTCGCACCCCTCGCACCCCTCGCACCCCTCGCACCCCTCGCAC
>NW_014577102.1:24572-26601 GCF_000485595.1 Priapulus caudatus | reverse complement strand
CAGCAGCAGCAGCAGCAGCAGCCGCAGCAGCAGCAATATGCGAGAAAGCCGCCAACTGTCATTCACGCAGCTGGGCAGCCATCACGAGCTGCTCATTTACAAATTAAAGGATGCGGATGATGAGAGCGATAGAGCAGTAAGCTGCGGCCGACAGCTCGTGCAATCAGCAGCAGCAGCAGCAGCAGCCCGAGCGTGGAGCGTGACGGGGTGGGCCGCGATGCCCAGGGTAGAGCGTGACGGGGGAGTGGAGGCGCAAGAAGAGGGATGAGGTGTAAAAGTTAAAGGGAGAGAGGGAAGAGGAGCGGAGATGAGAAGTGTAAGTTAGAGGAGGGGGAAGAGAACGAGTATAAGCTAATCCGAGAAGCAACGAAGCAAGCTAATGCAAGAGCACGAAAGAGAAAGAGAGAGGGAAAGAGAGAAAGATGCACGCTATATATATAGAGAGAGAAAGAGAAATGCAGGAATAGAGAGCGAGCCCGATAGGCAGAGAGAGAGAGAGAGAGCGCGCGCGCACGCGAAAGCGAGAAGAGGAAGTGAGAGAGTGAGCAAGAGAGAGAGAGAGAGAGAGAGAGAGAGAGAGAGAGAGAGAGAGACCGTGTAGTACACGCGCACTAGAATACGAGGACCGCAACTATAAATTAAATGTACAATCCGTGAAAGGACGCCGAATATTACCCCAGGAAATAAAAGAGCATCCAATTAGCGGCAGTGATCTCGTCTGCACTTATCGCCCGTGTGTTCACGCGGGGAATCCCCGCACGACTGACGGCGACAGCAGCAGCAATACGTGTTGGCACCACTCGAAAGCACTCTGCGAAATTAGTGCCAAATGTCGTCTTGCACGCGTTTCCTTTTCTAATCGCATTATGTTAGCAGAATAAAACCGGGGTCGACGCACGGCGCTCTCGACTGCTCGCCCGTCAAGCACCCTTCTGTGTGAGGCCGTTTGTTAGAGTGGAGAATTCTCACAGCTGGAGTTATGACCGCCGGCAGGCTGTGTGGCAGGCTACGTAAACTGGCATCGCGTGAGAGAGGGCAGGCAGAGAGAGCGAGAATGGAAGAGAAAGAGAGGGAGGGGAGTGTGTGAAAGAGTGAGAAAAAAGTGGAGAGAGAGGGCGACGGCAAAAGAAAGTGCGTGCGCGAAAGAGAGAAATAGAGAAACGGGGAAAGAGAGAGAGCGCGCGCGAGAGAGAAAGTGAGAAAGACTGGGTGGAGAGAGCGGGAGAGAAGAGAGAGGGCGAGGTTGAGAGAGAAAGGAAAAGAGAAAGAGAGAAAGGGCGCGAAAGAAAGATAGAGTGAGAGAAGGCAGGTGGTAGGATTCGTTCGCGTCAGTAATGATAGATTATCGATATCATATGTTGTAGATGCCTGTGAGTAGCAATAATAATGCGTAACCGAGTGCATATATATTTATATAGTAATTATATATTATTATAAGGAAATTGAAATGTACATTACACATTACACATTAGAAATGTGTATATATAATCTTCATAATAAACATTGGCTACTCGATTTTGTAGTTAGTATATTTTGTGGGAAATTGCACAGATACCTGTAAAACACAAGGACATATTCTAAACAAATAATATTATGTAATTACAGCAATATTTTAGTTAATAGCGGGGTTATATAATGTAATATTATGTAAAGTCCAATTATTATTTATACATATACGCGTGTTAGCATGAATAGAAGTAAATAAGCACGTTTATATACGTCTTAAATACGTATAAGTTCTACACATGTTCACTTGTCATTCGCAAGGCCACCCGGGCAGAAATTCCATCATTAAAAACCTGAACGCATACTCTGCGCTTCCCTCGATCTCATCACGCGTATCGTATAAAAAAGTGCAAACATATTAACGCGATCTTTATATTATAGGAAACACTTTCTTGTAACGCGATCTGGACAATGGTGTCAGCTAACAAATCAGTTAGTCTCTCCATCTTAGCTCCCGGGGCGTGGTCTTCACTTATCTTTTGTCGGACGTGTTTTACTACGGCCGTAAATGCTCACGGACCTC
>NW_014577102.1:13129-19547 GCF_000485595.1 Priapulus caudatus | reverse complement strand
TGTAGTACTGTCTGTTATGTATGTATGTATGTTGTTATGTATTGCTATGTATGTATGTATGTATGTATGTATGTATGTATGTAATGGTATGTATGTAGTATGTATGATAGTGTATGTCATATATGTAGATTATGTATGTATGTATGTATGTATGTATGTGATGTATTATGTATGCTATGTAGTGTATGCATGCTGCATGCATGCATGCATGTATGTTGATGTATGTATGTATGCTATGTATGTATGTATGTATGTAGTATGTATGTATGTATGTAACTGAAGCCGCAGCAGGGCAGTGTTTGCTGTTTAACAGCGGCGCTGGTTAACAGAGAGTATCGACAGCGTGATCGCGTACGGTCGCCACCGCAATCACGTGATTTATGCGGATAATAAAAAGCGCCAATTTCGTAGAGATTTCCCGCGGTTTTCTTAGAGAGAGAGTTGTTGGGGGGCGTCGCGCTGTGCGTTCGCCGCTGCGCTGCTGCCGCGGGGTCGGTGTGGGGAATCGACGGTAGTAGGTCTTGTTAGAGCAGTACAGGGGTGTATGGTAGGTCGTGCGCGAGTACACCTCGCGTGGCATGCATACACACGCAGCGGGCGTGTGTACACGCGGCGTGTATGTATATACACATTCATGCATGCATTACGTATGTGAATACAGACGTGCGCATGTAACTGTAGGAGGAGTTCCGCGATATGAGTACATCACATGCATGTGTTGAGTACACTAAAGCCCTTTCTTATTATTTTGTACTATTATTATTACTATTATTATTATTATTATTATTATTATTATTACCATGCATTGACATTTTTCTTGCATCATACATATTTTAGGAATCTATTATATTAGTTTCGATGTTGCTATTTTTATAAATAAACCCAAATAATTTTTTTCTGTAACATATATATTATCATTCTTCTTCTTCTTCTTCTTTCTTCTTCTTCTTCTTCTCTTCTTCTTCATCTTCTTCTTATTATTATTATTCTTAATATTGTCATTAATCAGGAGTATGCATTAACTGTGTATTTGCCATCATTTTAACATTTTATTCCTGCTATTATTATTGGCCGTCATGTCTCCGGTCGTTACTACATCATGTACTTGACATGTTACATGTACTGATAGCTGGCTGATCGCTTTGCGCTCACGCGTCAGCAATTGTGCCTGCTGTGCGCATGCGCGTGGCCGGGCGGCGGTACTCGGTAGTGTAATCAGCCTGTGCTGCTTCTATAATCAGCGCCATCATGCGCTAAAACTCCCACTTACATTATCACGTCGACGAATCACCAAGCGCGGCTAAATATTTAAATTTGCGTTTAGGCTTGACAGTAGTGGTGTGTGTGTGTGTGTGTGTTCTCGCCATTGCTAGCGACGTGTTTGTGTGATGGCTGCGGGCGTGCATGCGTGCGTGCGTGCCATGCGTGCGTGAGTGCGTGCGTGCGTGAGTGAGTGCGTGCGTGCGTGCGTGCGTGCGTGCGTGCGTGCGTGCGTGCGTGCTTGCGTGAGTGCGTGCGTGCGTGCGGATGTGCGTGCAGGCGTGCGTGAGTGAGTGCGTTGCGTGCGTGCGTGAGTGAGTGAGTGCGTGCGTGCATGTGTCCATGCGTGCATGTCTGCATGCGTGCGTGCATGCATGTATGCTTGCGTGTCTGTGTGCGTGTATGCCTGCATATTTTGTGCCTCCGTGCGTGCGTGCGTGCGTCCGGCGTGCGTGCCTCCGTGCGTGCGTGCGTGCGTGCGCGAACAGGTGGGCAGGCGTACAGTTACGGCGTCGCGGCCTTCCAGCGACTGTTGTCGGCATGCCGACGCCGCTGTCGCTGGCGACGCATGCAGGCTGCATGCTGCGCTGCCAGCAGGCTGGACTCGACGTCGGCTAGATCAGTTCTCACAAACAGCCGCTAGCATATTTACACTCCGCTACGCTTTGAGAAGAGCTGTCTGTTTTTTGCGTATGTGTTAAAGACGTTCTGCTGGTCTGGCCGCACGCCCATCTCTCGTTCTCTGTCGCTCTCGGAGTCTCTCTATCTCTCTCTTACATTTTGATCTATTTCCCGATTTCTCTCTCCCCTCTCTCTCTCTCTCTCTCTCTCTCTCTCTCTATATATAATATATATTATATTATAGTATTTTATTATATATATATATTATATGTATATAATATTTATATATATATATATAGTATAATTCCTTCTTCATTTTCCTTCGCGTTCGGTACCTTTTCGCTCTACATACTCGCTCTCCACCCTCCTCTATCTCTCTCTTCTCTCCTCTCTCGCTCGCGCTCTCTCTCTCTCTCCTCGCTCTCTCTCTCTCCCGCTCTCTCTCTCTGCTCTCGCTCTCTCTCCTCTCCAGCTCTCTCCCTCTCTCTTCTTCTTCTCTTCTCCTCTCTTCTCTCTCCTTCTCTCTCTCGTCTCTCTCATCTCTCTCTCTCTCTCCTCTCTCTCTCTCTTTTCTATCATCTCTCGCTCCCATCTCTCCTCCTCGTCTCTGCGGGCCGGTCTTCTCTCGCCGTCTCTGGTCTCCCGTCTCTCATCAGCATCCGCTCTACTTTAGTCCTAACTCGTCTCTGTCTTAACTTCTCTCTCTTTGCGCTTCTCTATCGGGTCTGCTGCTTCTCATCTCTCTCTCTCTGCCGCTTCTCTGTTTTTCTCTCCATCTCTGTACCCGATCATTTGCTAACTCGCTTTCTATCCCCTCTCCCTTTCCCTCTTCCTTCTCTCGCTTCTCCTTCTCCATCTTGCTCTCACTCGATTATAAATTCAGCATCGGCGCAGCAGACTTGAGCGATGCCGTCCTGCATGATGACGTCGTCGGTGTGACGCGGCAATACACCGCCAGAGCGCCGCAGTCGACGGTCCGCAAATCAGGCGTGCTTGCATGCAGACGAAAAACTCATGCGAAGGGATCATAGGGAGCGGAGCGGAATATACGAGGCTGGGTTAGAAAATGACCAGTAGAGAAGAAGAAAAGCTCCTCTAATATTAAAGAGAGTGCGACGCAGGAAGATCACAGCGAGATGAGCGAGAAATGGAGAGCGTAGGCGCCCGAGAGATGGAAGCGAGACAAAGGAGGTGGGAGAGCAAGAGGAGAAGAGAAAGAAATTGTATGGCGAATTAAGAGAGACAGGCGAACAGACATATAGACGTATGCACATATATAATATATATATATTATTAGCCTCTCTAATTATGAAGCTCTTGCTAATACTATACTATATATATAATATATAATAGTATATATATATTATTATTTATATATTAGATAGAAAGCAGAGAGACGACGAGAAGAGAGAGAGAGAGAGGAGAGCGAGAGAGATAGAGAGAGATCTAGAGAAGAGAGAGAGAAGAGAGAAGAGAAGAAGAGAAGTGGATGTATGTGGAGAGAGAGAGTTATTAGAGAGAAGGAGGAGAGAAGAAGAAGAGAGATGAGAGAGAACAGTAAGAGAGAGGAGTGGGGAGCGGGGGAGGGTTGACTCACAACATTGTGCGTGCCGTGCTATTAAACAATTCTAGCATATACTATATATACTATATATATAATATAGTATATAGTATATTATGCTGGCAGCTGCAGATTTGTAATTAATCAGTTATAGAGAGGGAGAGAGATTTCCATGAGCAGGCGTGATATGCACAGTATAGCGATAGCGATAGCAGCAGCAGCAGCAGCAGCAGCAAATATAACGCTAGCAGCAGCAGGAGGAGGATGAGGAGGAGGAGGAGTAGCAGCAGCAGTAGCGGTAGCAGCAGCAGTAGCAGTAGCAGCAACAGCAGCAACAGCAGCAGCAGCAGCAACAACAACAACAGCAGCAGAAGCAGCAGCAGCAACAGCAACAGCAGCGGTAGCAGCAGTAGCAACGGCAGCAACAATGACAGCATCAGCAGTAGCAGCAGCAGCGGCGGCAGCAGCACTAGCAGCAGCAGTAGTAGTAGTAGCAGCAATAGCAGTAGCAGCAGCACTAGCAGCAGCAGTAGCAGCAGCAGCAGCAGCAGCGCCAGCAGTAGCAGCAGCAGCGCCAGCAGCAGCAGCAGTAACAGCAGCAGCAGTAACAGCAGCGGCGGCGGCGGCGGCAGCAGCACTAGCAGCAGCAGCAGCAGCAGCAGCAGCAGCAGCAACAACAGCAGTAGCGGAGGCGGCAGCAGCAGTAGTAGCAACAGCAGCAGCAGCGACTATACTCATCCTGAATGCGAACGAACGGATGACTGAATAATTTATCGAGACAAACTAATGCAAATTGCACAAGTGCAAAACGATTGCGTAATTGCTTTCGGCAAGGAAAACTAATTTAAATCGCTAGTTTAAAATCGCTAATTAAATTGGCGTGATGGGCGTGTAGCGCATCGGCAGAATGGATATATGACAGAATATTTCAAGAGAGAGAGAGAGAGAGAGAGAGAAAGAGAGAGAGAGAAAGAGAGAGATGCTGGGATCTACATGCTAGGGGTGGCGCGCAGGGATGAGGAGCATCTCATGAGCTAACACTGCATTCGATATGAGAACACACTATGAACTGGAATATACTGATAAAACACGGACTAAATTACGGAAACGGTGCAAAACGCACGGAGAGCTACGGAATATTCCGGAGCTAATTACTGTCCGTAGCAAAATACACGGACTCTTACGTACTAACTACAGACTGTTAACGGACTGCCAATTAATAATGATCTAATTCCGTGATTAGTCAGTGTTTTATCCGTATATTCCAGTTCATAGTGACAGGCGCAGTTTCTACTGTGTGGTGTTATGAATTTGCACAAGGCGGTATACGTTGTGATTGGGTTTAATCCCTTCACTAAACGTTCCTGGGAGCAAGCATCATTCGCGCCGTCTTTCGTTTAGTATTGGTTACTGCTAACAAGTACCACTCGACGCGAGATAACTTTCATTAAGTTTTATGGCGCCGTTTTATTAAACATTGTCTCTCTTTGTAATGCCATTATAATTTTAACGTTCTCGAGATTCGCGCGTACGTGACAGTTTTAGTTTCGTTGTCGATGCGTGTAATTAGAGCATGATGGGAAATCTGCAATATTATTTATCTGAACAATGTTATGCGTGGTATTGTTACATCTTGTTAGTGTAAATCGTCACTTTGACATTAATAGCGTTGCAATTAATACGCTTGTACCTTGGTGTAAGATCAGGCTGCTATGGTACTTACACACCCTAATGCCTAATCCTGTCTACTGCAATCTTGTCTAGAAATTAAACTTTTGTAATTGTGCAATAACAATTATATTGTGCTATTTGTATTGCGCTATTTGTATTGTGCTCATTGTATTGTGTTGTTGCATTGTATATCATTTGTATTGCGTTATAACAATTGTACTATTGCATCTTGTCTAGCAATTGTTATTTTACATCGCTATGTATATAGCATTGGGCCAGTGTCATCATTTACCCACCTGTATCTTTGCCATTATGCGTTGATATTAAACTACATCATTACGTCACTATAGTGATATCATCACTGTTACAGTCTAATGACATGACAGATAATATTATTGTTGCTCTAATTGTTACGCAGCGTTGGTTCGTGATCGGATGTAATGCTGTTATGAGAATCAGGCAATTATCATGAAATCCTCAGCAGTCGATATCAAACGCTGGTGCTTCAGAGTTCAGACGCTTGCGCACGCACATTGCAAGCTACGACGCTATAGCAAGCGTAGATTTATTCACTGTCGCCGCAGTTAATTTCCACCATTTGTTTCTATATTAACGAGCCGGCAGATTTATAACAAAACTCTCCGCCCGCTAGTCGGGACAAACGTTATCTACGCCATCATGTATACACGCACAGTCGCCTGCGAGTCTGTCCTGCCCGCGCTTCTACTCAGCCGCCGAGAGAGAACTGATTAAACTAAACAGCAGCAACGTCTGACAGCGAATTCAGTTATCCGCTGACTTTGATATTTCATGCGGCTACGTAGACAAATACGCTCTAAGCATCTCAGCGACGTGCATTCTTGCCGCGATCGACGTTGTCATGGCAACGGAGCGGCGCGCACGCCTTCGCGTCGGACAAACGTGTGTGTGTCGTGGAATGCTGGGCAGGAAAATCTCGGGAGATAAGCAGGTTATTATGTGGGTGACGGCGAGGTAACGTGAAAAGGCTTCATCATCCGTTTTACAACGTTACGAGGCATAAACAAGATCCTCGCGGCGGGTCGGCATTAACTACAGTCAGACGTGTGTCGGACTAGCCGACGCCATCCCTGACAGGTGGCGCTAGTATCTCATCTCTCTCTCTCTCCTCCACTCGGAGATTTTCATCTCTCTCTCCTCACTCTCTTCTTGCTCTCTCTTCTCCCTCTCTCTCTCTCGCCTCTCTGCTCTGAATCTCTCCGTGGGGCTGGTCTCTCGATCTATCGTGTCTTTCTCTTGCGTCTCTTCGGTCTTCGTCTCTCTCTC
>NW_014577102.1:10705-13104 GCF_000485595.1 Priapulus caudatus | reverse complement strand
TGTTCGGACTAGCCGACGCACGCACTCCTGACGGTCGGCCGGCGCTAGTATCTCTTCTCCTCTCTCTCGCTCTCTCTACTGCTACTCTCTCTCTCTCTCTCTCTCTCGTCTCTTCTCTCTCTCTCTCTCTCTCTCTCTCTCTCTCTCTCTCTCTCTCTTTCTCTCTCTCTCTCTTCTTCTCTCTCTCTCTCTTTCGCTATCGTCACAGCGTGTTTCTTATCGCATGTTTTCCCGTGAGATTCGAGTATTCGTGTGCCGTGTATTGAGGAATATTTCCTAGCCACTCGTGAAGAATAATTTACCTTGACGTCCTTTGTGGAGACATATTTAACATGCCTCATTGAGAAATAGTTTATACCTGCCTGTGAACATTATTTACCTGCCCTTGTGAGCGACATATTTAGCTGCCCTCATGAAGAAATAGTGTACCTGACCTCGTGAGACTATTATCTCGCTACGAGACATAGTTTTACCTGCGCTCGCTGAGACATATTTGTACTGCTCATACCTGCCTCGTGAGACATATTTACCTGCCTCGTGAGACATATTTACCTGCCTCGTGAGACATATTTACCTGCTTCGTGAGACATATTTACCTGCCTCGTGAGACATATATACCTGTACGTGGGACATCTTTACTTGTCTCATAAGACATTTTTACTTGGATCGTGAGACATATTTACCTGCTACTAACATCACTGACATTGGTAACCGCCTCCTGTGTAATTTTTACCGGCTTCCTGAGACGTTTCTTTCAATGTGTCATGGACATTGGTGGATGTCCTTTGAGATTTATGACCTTTACCTACTTTGAAGGTCACCGCCATGTATCCTCTATATCTGCAGCCTCTGCCCTGAGATTGGCACCTGCGTCTTGAGACGTTTTTACCTGCAACTTGAGACATTTTTACCTGCGACTTGAGACATCTTTACCTACCTCATGAGATACATTTACCTACCTCTTGAGACATCTTTTACCTACCTCATGAGACACATTTACCTACCTGTTGAGACATCTTTACGTGCGTCACGGGACATCTTTACTTTCCTATAACGTTATCGTCGCGCGGCATCTTCATATGAATCCTGAAACCCAACCCCTCAGAGCAGCAAACTCACGCCCCTCCCCCTCCCCTCCCCTCCCCCCGGGGGGTGGCAGGAAACAGGGGCGGCGGCCTCGCGATACGCATCTGTCCGTTCAGTTGGCCGCATTAAACGCGCCGCTGGCTAATCTCTAACTTATTGCTCCGATGAGATGTGATTCTGTCGTTTATCCGTGCGCTTAATCGCTCCATTTGTCTGCGGCGCGCACCGCAAATTAGAAACAACAGGCACTAATGCCACGCTGCTGCTGATGCAGCCACGCGAGATAGCGCCTGCCTGTACTACCCTGCGCGGCGGGGACGACTGCCTGTGCTACCCTGCGAGGCGGGGACGACTGCCTGTGCTACCCTGCGAGGCGGGGACGACTGCCTGTGCTACCCTGCGAGGCGGGGACGACTGCCTGTGCTACCCTGCGAGGCGGGGACGACTGCCTGTGCTACCCTGCGAGGCGAGGACGCCTGCTCGTATACCCTGTTACACGGGAATGGCTGCATGTATATACCCTGCTTACACGGGAAGGTCTACTTGTATACCCTGCTACACGGAAAGGTGTGCTGGTATATCCTGCTTACACGGGAATGGCTGCTTGTATACCCTGGTACGCGAGGACGTCTGCTCGCATACAACTCTGCTACGGCAGAGAACGTTTGCTTACGCTACCCTGGGGTACCTGGGCCGCCTGCTCGTATACCCTAGTACGCCACATAGCTTCTACCTATAGTAACCTGCTACCGGGGAACGCCTACCTTTATTACCCTGTTACATATAGAGACGTTACCTCTACTACCCTGCCACACGAGCACTACTGCCTCTAGTACCCTGATACGCAGGGACGGCAACCTATTCTACCCTGTTATACGATGCCTATCTGTACTACCACGTGAGCGTCTACGTGCGTATTTGGGAGAAACCGAAAGAGTGAGAGACAGGGGACCATCGTCAAAATGACGAAGAGATGTAATGTTTGTCATAGATCTAACGTGTTTGTCCTAGACCGTTGTCAGAAATATACGACAATGATAAATCATAGTGAATTCCCTCGTACGTCTCCGCTATGTTCAAAATAGTGCTATAGCTTCCCGTAACTGTTACAAGAAAAATACTTTAAAATATTGCACGAATGAGTTGTACTGATACTGCATTTAATGTTTTTTTATTGTTATATCTTTTCGTGGTAACTTCGTCGTAAGCACTTTGCCTGATGCTATATCAAAACACATTTAAAATAGCTTCGATTGTGTGTGTGTTTGTGTGTGTGTGTGTGTGTGTGTGTGTGTGTGTGTGTGTGTGTGTGT
>NW_014577102.1:4307-6597 GCF_000485595.1 Priapulus caudatus | reverse complement strand
TGTTCGGTTGTTCTGAGAATGTTCTGAGAAGGTTCGCGTGGATTCTGTCGTTCACGTTCGTACGCACATACGATGTCAATACCTCACGAAATATTGCTTGTTACGCGCGGAGGGATATATTCGCGTGGTAATTGTCCGGTGATCGGCGTGTCCGGCCAGGATTGGCCAGGTGCGCCAAGCATGTATGTGATTGGCGAGTGGGGGGGGGCATCGATGTATAGTAATGGCGCAGGTGAATGCTTTACCTACAGCGCAAACCCGTATCGTAACAGCTATAATAAAAATAATAAATAATAATAAATAATAATAACATTATTATCAGGAGTAGATAATAGGGAACTATTATCTACTCCTATTATCCCCTATTATCTACTCCTGATTATTATTGATATCCCATGTAATAGCTATTGTTATATAACAATTTACAATCATCTCTGCACTCCTGTACAACTTGTTTTTGTTTCTACCACCCTTGATATCTAGCATGGCATACATACGCATAGACGTTGTTGTGGAACTTGTTATACGAGGCATAAGCGATATGCACACCAAAGCCCGGACCAACCGAATAAAATATTTGTACGGCCGCATCAATCCAGACCTAAAACATAGAAATGTACGACGAATCAATAGCGGCACTTCAATGGTTCTTCCACGAGCAGAATAATCGTATTATGTAAGATTATTAATACACATATACACACGTAGTGGCGTGTGTTTTTCTAACAGTCTCAAGCGACTAGAATTTCGGCCGGAAACCGGGAATTCCGTTTTCGATCCGCATGCCGAATTCATGGTCGAAAATTTCTCGCGGGATTTTCTCTGTAGCAGTCAGTAAACGAAACCGGTGGATGTGACGTCATCGCGTGACGTCACACATACAATATACGTGTGAGCGTGTGGGAGTGCCATGGGAAGCCGCGTGCGATAATAAAGAAATCTTACATATTGCAAATAGCGCAACTCTAAACGCAAAAACCCATTATGAGGCTTTTTTTGGAAGCAAGCAGGCACGCCGGAAATTATTCATGATTAAATTCGGAAATTCGTCAGAGTGAAAAAACCGGCTATGTTACTTTCAAGGACAAATTAATTACAACACTGTATGAGCTTCTGATGCTGTCGTGAGGTATGGGAAATTTCTCAACACGCACCGTAGTCAAGACCATGCTTAACACTGCACTAGTATTATTATTAGATAGTATAGATAATCTCTATATATATATATATATATATTATCTACACTATCTAATAATAATACTAGTGCAGTGTTAAGCATGGTATATAAATATGTGTGTGTGTGTGTGTGTGTGTGTGTGTGTGTGTGTGTGTGTGTGTGTGTGTGTGTGTGTGTGTGTGTCTGCGGTGCGTGGGCGCTGGCTCGTGTGTGCTGTGTGTGATTGTAGCGCGCGTGTGCGTGTGCGTGCGTGTACGTGTGCGTGTGCTGTGTGCGCGCTGCGCGGCGCGTGTGGTGATGTGTGGTCGTAAGTGTGTGTGTGTGGTGTGTGTGTGTGTCGTGTGTGTGTGGTGTGTGTGTGTGTGTGGTGTGGTGTGCGCGTGCGTGATAGTGTGTGTGTGGTGTGTGTGGTGTGTGTTGTGTGTGTGTGTCTGTGGTGTGGCGCGTGATAGTGTGTGTGTGTGGTGATAGTGTGTGTGTGTGTGTGTGTGTGTGTGTGTGTGTGTGTGGTGTGTGTGTGTTGTGTGTGTGTGTGTGTGTGTGTGTGTAGTATGTATGATCGTGTGAGAATGCGATATGTATGTGACATTACATGGTCATTGCGTCCACCCAGAACACACCACACACGTGGCATTGCCCCACCCCGACAAACGATAATGGTTATTATTTCTGTCGATGCTTATAATTATTCAGGCCTGCGCCTATGGACGGCCTTCTACTTGTTGTACAACACCTAATGGGTTAGCTATGCTCTCTGAATAGTGTCTATCGCTGGAGCTAGTATGTCGTGTGGGAATGCGACGGGCGAAGGTTCCCGTTACCGTTGCTTCCGCAGTGCCGTTAAGATCGGTGTGTCAGGGTAGTAGAGTATCCGTCAGTGGCTCCTCTAGCAGTAGACCACGGACCAATAGGAAATGCAGCAGGCACGACGTAGGGGCAGAGCGCCGTGAAGTACACAACCTGGAAACAAGAGAACAGCGGCGATATTAAAGCGGACTTGTCCTAGAATTTAGATGCATTCTGGGGTTTCAGTTTCCCAGAATTCCGCCCGCAAATGATTGGGCAGTGGCTGTGAGCTTGTTTTTGTCGGGTAACCGGTTAGCTTGCGTCACG
>NW_014577102.1:1892-4198 GCF_000485595.1 Priapulus caudatus | reverse complement strand
GGCATGAGCGCCGTGAAGTACACAACCTGGAAACAAGAGAACAGGCGCGATATTAAAGCGGACTTGTCCTAGAATTTAGATGCATTCTGGGGTTCAGTTTTCCCCAGAATTCCGCCCGCAAATGATTGGGCAGTGGCTGTGAGCTTGTTTTTGGTACACGGTTAGCTGCTCGCCGTTGCTACATGATGCCACTGCTTTGCTTTGGCACGCTGATCAGTAGTTTTGCGGCTGCATGATGCCGCTGAATCATGATCTGATATCATCAGTGATATCAGCGGATCACTCACGCGGCGGTGATACGGTCTCTATAATGCTTAATTTACTTTGCTTTTTTTATTTTCTTTTTAATTTTTCATTGCTGATTACTTCTAACCACCACACCTAAGACTATTCGGTAACACCCAAATCAGTACAAGAATCAATCAAAGAATCAACCGAGATATTGGTGTAATTAACTCTACAACCGATTAAAGAAATCAATCTACGGTGATTCCGAACCAGTCGTGAACAGTGAATATACAAACGATGTCGTATGTTCGATCTGGATTTACCTAACCTTTACGCGAGGGTCTTGACGCCTTTATATAAACGAAGTAAGGAGCACAGTGAATCGTGAGCAAAAGTGCAGAGGCGACGGTCGTATCGCGAGGCTCTGCGCGAGTTTCCGAACTCCGAGTTGTTTGCAGACCCGAACACTTGGTATTAACTGAAATGTCATTCGCATACACATTCAACGTGGAGGACGCGTATTGACTTATTGGGATAACAAGTAGAAAATTTGAAATGTAGAACACTCACTATGGGGGCGGTATTGCTATGAAGAACTGTAGAAATTTGAAATGTGAAGACACACTCAACATGGGGCGTATTGGCTATTGGAACTAGTAAAATTTAAAATGTGAACAGCCATTAACATGGGGGTGGTTGTTTTCATTGAACTAGTCGAATTTTACATTCGAAACACCCAACGTGGGGGATACTGTTACTGGAACTAATATGAACAGTTAAGGGCGCGCGATAATCGTTGATTAAGCAAGCATAAGAAAATGATTAGCGATCCGTTTAAGTCGCATTTCGCCCTTAGAACTGACAAGAACTGCTTCATGCTGCTACTAATAATATAGTAATAATATAAATATAATTATAATATATATATACAGTATCAACGCGTATAAACGAGAGCCTTCTTTATACTCCTCTGATACATATATATATATATATATAAAATTATATATATATTATATTATTATTATTATATAATAATATACTGATAATATCATGCTGCTATACGTTATAAGCGATCGTATAGGACATCTCATTTTCAACCCTTTGCCCAACCAACGCCAACGAACACACGGCGCTCGTGCGATATGACGTCATATGACTCATAGGCCTACTTGTAGTACTCGGCTGACGGCCGCGTGCCGTAGGTAGACGACGTTTCATTGTACGTCGTGCCGTTCCAGCAGTACTCCGTGTTCCAGGCGTTTCCGCACGATGTCCAGGGCAGGTTGGCCGTGAATGAGGCGAACAGGTAGTAGAACGACCAGCTGATGATGACGTTGTAATAGAATGCCACGTAGTAGGAGATGAAACACGAACAGAAGCCGATGCCTGCAAACGTAACATCAACTCTATAAAAGACGCAGAAGCGATTACGTCATGTATTGTATCGTATCGTATCGTATCGTATTGTAACCCAATGTTGAACAGTGCTTAAAATGCAGGATCGTTTTCACAGCTGGAAGTGGAAGTATCAGACAACAGCTAATAAACAGAATGTTACATGTATACAGAACAATATATAGACATTACAATACAGTGCAATATTATCAAACTTTATCATATTAGAAGTTACAATATACAGTACAAGCAAAATAGAGAAGTTAACGCGGGTTTTTCTTTGTTCGTAGTTGTGATGTTTGTGATCATAATATGACGACATCACATTGGAGCGTCTTCTTACGTAACATGCCTTATAATAGTAATGATTGTAATCAAGACATCGCGGTTGCTGAAGAATTGAGTGAAGCTGATCGGATTGTTACCTTTAAATATCGGTGTAATATTCTTCCACACGCCGATGGCACCACGTCTGTGAAACTGTCCAATGATCAGCTCCAGGTATAACAGTGGAACACCGCCCAGTACGAGCATGAGCAGGTACGGGATGAGAAATGCCCCTGAAAGGAAAGGTCATGTAGAGTTTGATACTCGCTAACTCTCTCTCTCTCTCTCACTCTCTCTCTCTCTCTCTCTCTCTCTCTCTCTCTCTCTCTCTCTCTCTCTCTCTCTCTCTCTCTCTC
>NW_014577102.1:0-483 GCF_000485595.1 Priapulus caudatus | reverse complement strand
CACACACACACACACACACACACACACACACACACACACGTACGTGAGCTTACCTCGGTCGCATGCTGCGTCTTCGTCTGCTCCGAAACGGGAGGTTTCGCTGTCGTCGGCATCGGCTGTAACTCGAGAGCATGGTTCGTCTCCATCTCGCTCCCGTCGGCCGCATCGACGAGCCTGTCGTGCGATCTGTCAACGAACGACGACGACCTCAGCGTGACACTTTTTCACATGAGCACCCATAGCAGCTGTAATATCATATATTATATATATCGTCATGGCATTTTTATTCACACAGATAGGCAGCGAGTGACAGCCTGTCACGTGCTCGCTCGGCGCTTCGTCATTGGCTGCTGTGGAGTTGTTGGTCTCGTATCGCGATGCGCTTATCTGACAAACTTCCCGCGTGCGTGCGTGCGTGCGTGCGTGTGTGCGCGCGTGCGTGCGTGTGTGTGTGCGTGGGTGCGAGCATGCGTGTGTGTGTGC
>NW_014577101.1:761184-768588 GCF_000485595.1 Priapulus caudatus | reverse complement strand
TCGTCGTCGTCTCGTCATCCCCCCTCTCTCTCTCTCTCTCTCTTCTGTCTCTCGCTCTCTCTCTCTCTATTTCTCTCCCTCCTCTCTCTCTCTCACGTTCTCTTACACACACACTTCTATCTCACTCTCTCTTTCCGCCTAAACTTATAGGTATTGACAATACACCTTGATCATATTAATATTAATAATAACATATATCGTGACACCCATTTCTAGCTCTATTTCAGTGATAATTGATCATGAGACCCCGTATACCACCATGAGACTACGTGTACCACAATGAGACCACGTGTACCATCATGAGACCACGTGTACCACCATGAGACTACGTGTACCACCATGAGACCACGTGTACCATCATGAGACCACGTGTACCACCATGAGACCACGTGTACCATCATGAGACCACGTGTCACCATCATGAGACCACCGATGCTACACTAATAAAGACCCCACGTTGCACCATGAGCCCAAGTGACCACCTGCGGACCCGTGCCTACCACCATGAAACCACCGAATGCGACCATCAGTAAGACCAGTGTTAACCACTATCAGCGACCACGGTGTACCCACATAGAGAACCACGTGTACCAGTTCATGCAAGCGAACCACGTCGCTGACCATCATGAAACACGGTGTAACCATCATTAAGACCACGTGTACCACTATCAGCGACCACGGTGTCACAACATGAGGACCACGTGTACCATCATTGAACCACGTAGCTTACATATAAGACCACGCATCTACCACTATGCGCACCACGTGCTACCCACATGAGACCACTTTCTACCAATGGACACCACGGTGTACCACCATGGGACCACGTGTACACCACGCTGGATCCACCATGAAACCACACGTGATATACCATCATAAGCCACGTCTCAGACCTATGCAGACCACGTTACCACCTGAGACCACGGTATGTACATCATGAGACCCACTGTACCACTATAAGGAACTACGTCTACCCCATGACACCAACCTGTGTAGCCATCATCAAACCACGATGTACCGACATGAGACCACGCTGTCACCCCACTCAGACCTACGATGTACACCATGAGACCACGAGTGTAGACGGCATGAAGACCACGTGTAGCACCATGGAGACCACGCTCTACCACCATGAGACCACGTTGTACCACCATGAGACCACGTAGTAACGGTACATGAGACCAACGTGTAACCATCATCGAGACCACGCTGTACCACCATGAAACCACGGTACCACATAAGACCACGTGTTACAACTTGCCGACCCACTGGTACCACCATGAGAACGATGATATACTCATCATGAGACACATGCTACCATCATGCAGACGACGCTGTACCATCATGAGACACCGTGTACCACACGTGACCATGTGTATCTCATGAGCACCACGAGTACCACAAGTGCAGACCACGATGATACCATGCATTGAGACCACTGTTACCACAGTGAAGGGACTGACTCTTGCTACCCCATGAGAACACTTGTAACATCATGAGACCACATGTACCATCATGAGACCACGTGTACCATCATGAGACCACGTGTACCATCATGAGACCACGTGTACCATCATGAGACCACGTGTACCACCACGTGACCACGTGTATCATCATGAGACCACGTGTACCACAATGAGACCACGTGTACCACCATGAGACCACGTGTACCATCATAAGACCACGTGTACCATTATGAAACCACGTGTACCATCATGAGACCACGTGTACCATCATGAGACCACGTGTACCATCATGAGACCACGTATACCACCACGAGACCACGTGTACCATCATGAGACCTATCCAACAGTTGACATAGAACGCGACTGAATGGAGAGAAAACAGAAAGAGGGCTCCATTTATGAGGAAACACACTCTATATACTAGCTTCTGCTTTCTCGGCCCTTTTTTTACGTTATACGTTTATTACGTATCGGTGAAACGTGCACTACTGTTGAAAAGCAGAAGATTCCAATTTCCAGGAAGCCACGTACAAACTGCTAACGATACAAAACATATTGCATTACAAAAGCTTAGGCCGCGTGCGTTACAGATTTGTAAAACTACTTCAAGCATTCAGGGAAGAAATACTTTTAGACGACCTTTATCTGTTACTTAACGGTCAAAGGCCCGTGTATATATTTACTTTTCTCCTTGCAAGCGCAGATAATTGACTACATCTGGATCTTTGCATGACATGCTCTAAGGAGGTCCCTTCTCGAAGAATTCAATGGGAGCTGTGGGACTTCAATTCCACATCACTAGGCTTTCACTGATCACAGTGGCCGAGCAGTTTCACTCTAACTAACCGCAGCTTTTTACGGTTAAATTTATTCATCCGTAAAATGCTGAATATTTATTAATAATTACTTAGACAAGCACAATTTCTTCGTGCAGACTCGATGCCGGCACGGGTGAGATCGGGCGGAGAGAGGGCAGGCTGCGGTGTGCATGGTGAATAGGAGCACTTGCCGCGGGGCAATAGGCGAACTGAGTTCGATTTAATTCTGGTCGTTTACACCAACAACTGATGCTCGCCGGCAGTTAACGATAGCCCACTCAGTGACCAGAACTAGTAAGTAAATTTGATTACCCCGCATGCATTCTCATAGTCATGTACCCACACCGGACGGAAGACAGCAGAGGCGAGTATACATCAGCCATGAACAATTATTAGACCAACAATATTGAATATGAAATGCATGTGTGTGTGTGTGTGTGCGCGTGTGTGTGTGCGTGCGTGCGGGCGTGGGTGGGTGGGTGTGCGCACGTGTGTGTGCATGCGTACGTGGGTGTGCGTGTGTGTTCGAGCGTACGTGCGGGCATGTTCGAGTGTACGTGCGTGCATGTTCGAGCGTACGTGCGTGCGCGTGCGCGTGCGTGCGTGCCGATCTGCACGCACGTACATAAAATGAACACTGTATTCGGTGCATCGCCTAACAATGTTGCATCAAATAGACACAGACGCTGCATTGCCTGTAACCTACCGATATTTAAATATAAAGGGCTCGTACACACGTAATTGCACTTTATAGTATACATAACATAAGTACTAAACAAAAACTATTAAACACAGATATACTTACGTCGACAAACTTCTTCACGCTCTCAGGTTAGTCTTGTAAAAAGCTTTAAATATATCCGCATTACGTGACTTTCAACCGAGCATGCAATGCTTGCATTTCTCCGGTAATGTTAAGCCATTTCGCATGCAAGTGGAAGGGGACGCAATAGCAATCTAATGAATGCGTGCACAAATCTTATAGATTTCATTAAATATGATTATCGTAATATCAAGCTCTTGAAATGGAAGCTGCGAGTGAGTGCATGAAATTAATCAAGCCACTGTCATTTCTTGCACAATGATACATCATAAGATGTAGCTCATGGCACGCAAATTACTCCAGACACATGCGACCGTCTAAAGAGCAAAGAGAAGCAGGAATATTTAATGACGCCAAAAGTTGATCAAGTCGTAGAATTTTCCATTAGAAATACTTCAGTTTGCTCACATAGACAAAGACTTGCTCGCTCATTACGAACATTTATTAACACCCTGGAAACCAGGAAATTTTCGCACGACTCGCGTAGTCCCTCAGCATGTAATTACGCGGTAACTACATGATATGCATGGCAATCGGCATATGTCCTTCCTGGAATTATTAAATAAAATTGTTCAACTTGTTCGGCCAGCGTAAAGACAATATTAAAAACATACTTCATCAAAACACACATTTCTCGCACTCTGCGACGGCACTTAATGACAACAAAATAATAAATTCGGGTTTTACAAGCCATTGGGGGGAGTGATGAGCTGTTCGGTCTCTACATCCATTTTTATTAACCATTGGACGAAATTCCCATTGCAAACATATATCATCTAAGCATGAATATGAAATTAGATTCATGCTACGAGTTTTTAAAAACGCAATACGTGCAGCTTTGTCAACTTGTGGCTGCACAATTAACTTAACTCGGGTAATGTTTTAGTCACCATAGTCTCCAATTTTTTACATTTGCATATTTTGTTAATGTATTTTTTCCTAGGAGCAGAAAAGCAGCAGATATTTTGATATGGCACAATATTACAAACTAGCGGGAACAAACTCGTCTATACAATTAAACCTTAATTATGATAGTCCTTTTCCCACCATATGAACATAGGCATAGATCTTCTAAGTTACTAGAATCTCTAGAATAACTAGATCTTTAAGATGACTTTGGTTCTGGATCTACAACTTTATTGCCTCTTATTCCTCCATCTAACCACAAATCACGAACATGAATCTCAGCATAGGTTATTATATTCTTGTGAACGTGTCATATTTTATGGACATCGGTGGCAGTGGCAGCCTCATGACGTTTCGGGGGATAAAAACAAGTGAGAATGCATTACTTGCCATAACACCATCTACCTGCATTAAACGTTAACTTAACGTTAATACACAATAACGTCGTCAGGATAAAACTCACACGTAAACCAACCATGTAAAAAAGCTGACACTTAGCAAGACGTCTTGTCGAATCGACTCAGAAAGTTATTGCCGGACACTGCAGTAAAGAATTGCTTCAGAAACATTAACACTGACTTTTCCAACAATTGATGTGTATTTATTTTCAATAAAATCCTATGCGTTACTGACTTGGGGATTGTAGCTAAGTTGCTATCAGACATTGAGTTTTCATTGCAGTCATGAAACCCGCGTTTAAAACACTGGGTAGCACTTTGACTTGATTTAGGAATGAGCCAGATTTCATAAGGTTTCTAATGCCGACGTCTAGACGTAATAAGCGCAATTTGTAAAGCCCGGCGCACACGTGAGTAATTTTACTCAAGTAAAATTATGCATGCGTCAAAATACTCACGCGAAATATTTTCAGCGTCCGCCGCACACGTGAGTAAAATTACTTAAGGTATAAGTGGTAATGTAGATCACGTGACTGTGCGCAGCCAATACTGGGCGCAGTCATCTTTAAAATAATTAAAACGCATGCGCTGTGAGTACCAGTGTTGAGAAAATTTACGCAGCTAGCGCGCACACGTTGAGTATTTTGACACATGAGTCAAAAATTATCAAACATGTTTGATATTGAGTTTCTTGATGCATGCGTCAGAAAACCCGACGGAAATCCGGCGCACACGTGAGTATTTTGACGCATGCATCATTTTACTTGAATAAAATTACTCACGTGTGCGCCGGGCTTTAGCAACGAATATCAGAGAGCATCTTATGTCCCAACTTATGCTGAGAGGGTCTATGTCCCCCGGGGTACTGCCGGAACGTACCCTGGGTACGGTCCGGTATACCGGAACGTACCCTGGTACTATCTAATATGCCGGACCGTACCTCGCCTACTCCACTAACGAGTCTAGGGAGTCGCCTACGCCTACTCCCTAACCCTAACCCTAACCCGAAACCGAGCCCTAACCCTAATCCTAACCCTAACCATATCAAATAGTGACCAGGGTACGTTCCGGTATACCGGACAGTACCCAGGGTACGTTCCGGCAGTACCCTGGGGAACATAGAGCCCAACTTATCGCGAATGAACACCCAATAACGGTAGAAGCTTGTCATAAAAACCACTAAATACAGATTCGCTAGTGAAAGACGCGGCGATGTCCCGTTTACTCGGCAATATTTTTCCACGAAGTCTCATAAAACTGCTCAAGATAAATCCGAAATGATAAATTGAGTTGCACCGCAAGGCAGCAGCCTCTGTACACAGCACAATTGGCCCCATTACAACCTAATTCGATTCCCTACATTGACCACAGCGCCGTGGCAAGGCGATTAACCGGCTCAAAAATGCTACCCTCGTGCATTCTCGGGGATTTCCCCTCGCCAATTTACGTTTGCAAATCAGATGGCAACTAGTCGCAGGCGAGGAGTCTCTAACGAGTTAATCCGACGCCAGCCAACGGGCGCCAGAGCCGGGAGGCTGGAAGTCATGAGTAGCCATGTAGGCAGGATCGACACGTAACCCGCGCCGGCAGTGTGCGTGTGAGAGAATTCGATATGAGCAGCAGATTCGACACACAGAATGGCACAGATATACACACAGCTTCAGACGTTTCTGGTGGTGACCCCCCCACCCAAAAAAAGTGATGCGATATGGAGCATGCGACACAGCAATAGAAGCCTCTTGCGCATTCCTTAGAAGTCGTTGCACAGATGCGAACATAAGGCACTCGCCATGTGGCTCGTAACCACACATTGTACGTTGCCACTAACTAGACGGATTTGCCGGAATTAAACTCTGTATGACCTCCTCTGTGATGCAGGTAACATTAAAGAGTACATGCTCTAGGTGACCGCACTGTTAGGAACATTAACATTTGACCCTATTTCGACCCCATCTCTACTTTTTGGAACGCGCTATCTAGCAACATGCCAAGTTGTTAAAATCGTCCCTCGTCCATTCTCTATGTAAAAAATGACCAAGCGGCGCTCTAACCAGTAGGTGGCGCTTTCCAAGTTGTAAGTGCCATCCGGGGTCACCCCCAAATTTTAGTAATTATTACACGAGGTTGCTTGCTCCTACCGGACTTGCCTTTAGGAGAACCGGCCAGTTTTCTGCCACTGACAGCGAATCACGCATGATGGCCATGACGTCGGTACAATCTACCAATAGCTAATAATACATGTCTTATTAGCTGTTGGTTCTACGTCTGTAGAACTGCGTCAGACGATTTCGCGTGACCTTTATAATACCCCCTACCACGTGACATTGTGTTACAGACCTCTGACACGCATGCGCAGTTTCGAGCATATTCATCTTACTACACATTGGACTATACACGCGCTTCTCAAATGCTCTGCACTTACATTGAAAATGGTTTCACTAATTAATTATTTGCTGAATTCCTGTATTTTAAATAGGTCCTTCACAAAGACCTCTGTTAGCCTGACAAATGCGCTTTTCTTTACAGCGTTTGGAGCGACTGATAGATTCAGAAAATGAACTTTACGGAATTTGAGAAAATATGTAAATAGCAGTAATTAGCTGATAGACGACCAGCATGTATACAGCCCGGTGTTAGTCTTTACTTATTAATTCGTTTCCTCTTTCATTGGGTTTTCATGCAGCACATGCTAGAAGTCGCTGTGCATGAACGTTTTTTTTATACTAGTGCATGGCACCAACGCGTTTCCATGCACGAATGCATGCAGTTACGTCACAAAATCCATTCGTTTCTCCTCGTACCTTACGCTATCATACTATTATAGCTCTATAGCTTTATATAATATATTGATGAAATGCAACAATTGTGCAGTTATTCCCTGACCAAGGCAGCTGAATTGTCTCACTGTGAAAAATTTAATTAATAAATAAATAAATTAAGTGAAAATTTTTATTTATTAATTAATTAATTAAATAATTAATGGATCCGGATCA
>NW_014577101.1:759309-761174 GCF_000485595.1 Priapulus caudatus | reverse complement strand
ATTAATTAATAAATAAATAAATTAAGTGAAAATTTTTATTTATTAATTAATTAATTAAATAATTAATGGATCCGGATCAGCACCAAAATGTAATCAATTCTAAGTTACCCCATTTCTGACCTATCCTGAAAATTTGATTAATTAATTAGTTAATTGGATCCGGATCACCACCAAAATGTAATCAATTCTAAGTTACCCCATTTCTGACCTATCCTGAAAATTTTATGATAATCCGTTCATAACTTTTTCAGTTAGGCTGTACACAAACAAACCCACAAACCCACAAACAAACAATCAAACACACGCCGGTGAAAACATAACCTCCTGCCAACCCCTTGGCGGAGGTAATAACGGCAGTTGTCATGCAGGCGGTCTGGGTTTTTTTATAGCAACTAAGATAGAAGGTATGAAGATATAACATATATATATATATATATATATATATATATCCATATATATCCACGCAGTACCTTCAATTTACGTACTCATATATAAATTTATATATACTCAATTCACCTTCACCATAATTATCGACTCTAGGTGGAGGGGGTCACCGCGGCTGCGCCCACGAGAGTTGTTCCTATATGCCCTACACGGGGCAGTCCATGCTTCCGCGGTGGTACAACATTGCAACCCAGCAGTTGTTCAATCTTGAGACGAGAGACGCTCGCGGCGGCATTATGAAAACCGCGCGCACGCGATAAGCCATCGCTGATCTGCTCAAGTGACTAATGTAATCATCATGCTGATGCATCTCCTCAATTATTGCTATAGCGCGTGCCTCTTCCTCGCATTCTTATAATAGTCACATGCGTGATAAGCCTTCAGCCGCGATATGCATCAACGAGTGCAGACTGGTGCGCGTGTAGTTAGGCCTACGTGCGTCCAGCTAACTAGCTACTCGTTGGGCGTTCGGCTTTGAACAAGACTGAATGGAGTTTAGTTTGCTTGCGTCATAGCAAGACTGACGTAACGAGAGATAGATTTTACTATTTTCTGCGTTATGTGACTGCATGAGGAGATGAAAATGTGTGTGAGTTTGGGTAGATGTTCGATATTTTGATGACAAAGTGATAGTGTGTCCTTGGCTATAAAATTGTTATCGAAGTCATTTGTTAGTTGATGATATCGATTAGTTGTGACATACATGCTGGTGAAAGCACATAAACGTTAGTGAACATAACACACAACACATCACAGTTGCGCAAAACTTATCACTCCTTATAATAATATGTAGGACAAATTTTAGGACAGTAGATAAACGGCAACTTCAGCTTGCATTAGTATATACATGTACCATCTTAACCAATTAATACAACTAGCATCTCACGTGAAATATACACCATTGTTAGATTCATATGGAATCTGCTGCGCTTGAATAAACTGCAGAACAATTGAGTTACATATGAAGACTATAATATATAGGCCTACTATCCACCTATCCACTATCCACTATCCTATCTATGTCATATGTCATATTGGAGCTCTAAAAACATTTTACACGTGAAAACACAATGCAGTGAACAACATTAAATAATTTAGTTAGAAAATGAGTAAAAATTGTTGGGAATATTTTCCCCTCGTTGCGATTGACGCACATTAGAAGCTATTTACTATACGCGCGATTCATGTTTCCCAGCGACTACCACACGCGCCAGGTCCAACACGGTATGTAACAACACGTCCAACCGGCCAATTAATAATCACCACATCAAACATTTTCAAACATGTAACAGTGTGAAGTAATTTGATCGGATGTCTATTTTAATCATTACAGTTTCTAATTGCAATTACGTGTATTATTTCTGAGATATCGCTATGATTATACAGGCCCGTAGCCAGGGGGGGTTCGGGGGGTTCGAACG
>NW_014577101.1:717894-759299 GCF_000485595.1 Priapulus caudatus | reverse complement strand
TGTGCTGTATCAGGCTATATAATGCCATATCATGCTATATCATGCTATATCATGCTATATCATGTGCTGTATCAGGCTATGTGATGCCATATCATGCTATATCACGCTATATCATGCTATATCATGCTATATCATGTGCTGTATCAGGCTATGTGATGCCATATGATGCCATATCATGCTATATCATGCTATATCATGCTATATCATGTGCTGTATCAGGCTATGTGATGCCATATCATGCTATATCACGCTATATCATACTATATCATGCTATATCATGTGCTGTATCATGCTATATCATGCTATATCATGCTATATCATGCTATATCATGCTATATCATGCTATATCATGCTATATCACGCTATATCATGTGCTGTATCAGGCTATATCATGCCATATCATGCTATATCACGCTATATCATTCTATATCACGCTATATCATGCTATATCATGTGCTATATCATTCGCTTCTCTTATATAATGGCAAGGGGTCCAACCTTCTTAATACGCTCTTGATAATATGTATCTGCTAGTAGCTACATGTTAAAATCACGATTATAATGTCTTACGTTAATATATAATATATAAGACGACAAGTTGTCCGAGTTTCCTTAAAACATAGGATAGATCAGAGGATCAGACCAGGCTACTCTCATACCCACTACCTGCTACAAAAAGATACATTATGCCGATATTATATATTTAAAACAGAGGTTTATATCACGCACTGCCGCATGAAAGTGTATCTTCTATGTTCTAATGTTCTTCATTGCCGTTGGTCGGCGCTAGCGTTTCCCATGGGAAGTAGTGTACGATGCCAAGTGAGCTATATACGTATATAAATTTATTTAAATTTTATATTTAAAAGAAAGAATACACATTTTCTAGTATCTACATGTGAAAATTATCGTGTATGACGCCAGACTAAATATAGGCCGATGCTTATATAGTTTAGGTGAAATTATACATTAAAAGTAAGGAGTAGTATACTCTAGAGTAGTTTGATATAAAAGATCTTGATACTGATGTCTATTTTGAAAAAAATCATTCATTTTTAATGGTTAAGGATTATAAAAGGTTATAACATGTTTAATAATTATAAGGTATCAAGCCGTCAGGCTTTTCTTACAATGTAGGATAGCCTAGGTAACATTGTTAAAACTGTCTGTGGGGTTTCTAGTATCTGCTAAAATAAACATTTTGTTATAATTACAGAGCACATGTAGAGAGCACATACTGCGAATAGAGCGAGGTGTGAATATCGATTGAATTGTGTGCTTTTAAAAATGTTTAACGCGTTTTATCACTATCTCTCTTTCAAGTGTGTGTGCGTGCGTGCGTGCGTGCGTGTATTGTGGGGGGGGGGGGTACAAGGGGCTGCTGTCCACTCGCTTTGAAGTAACATCATATAATGGTAATAGATGCAAATCGGTGTAAAATAACTATTAATCGTCATGTAGTCAGTCATCCGCGATATCCTTGTCTCACATCCTCCTTACCATGCGGGTTGAATGCGCCCCCACTCCAACCGCCGTGTCAATCTAATCCCAAACTACCCGTTCATATAGGCCGAAGAATTTTCTATACACAGTACAATAATAGCATATTCTAGCATTTTTACATGCATGGGCATTACACGTCAAAAGAAATATTGTGTTGAAATTAAACATTTAACTGGTGAGCACCGACTCACTTGTAGTGTGCTACGAAATTATCTCTTATTTTCGAAGCAATGAGCTCAATCATGAGGTATTGCGTACCATGGTACTATAGTGTGATAAGGCTAGCGCAACTATTTCATATCCCAACGCAAGAACTGCAGAGACGAAGAAAGAGTTCACTTCATATGTATATATAACACTTTATTATAGAATGTAGATACTGCAATTTAACAAACTGTTGAGGCACACCAGTTAGTTTTATGAGAATAGTGTGTATAGACAACATACCTATCGGTACTTTAGCACAACAATAAAATTTACACAAGTGAATTATTCTTCTGCAATCAAAATGTTTACTGTATATGCATATTCATTCCTAGTTTTGGGGAAGTGGGCCCTATTTTATTTACGCTTGCTTTAGCGCAATCTATCTGCACAAGCATGCCGAAATACGTAACGTAAATCTCTAATAAATTTTGCATGATTGAAAATCGAAAGTGAAAATAACTCAGAAAGTGAAATAACGATAGGAAATGGGCGGCGCACAGTGCGAATACGCATATGCATAGTATTTAAACATTCATTCGTTTCATGACACATTAGTTTGCCGATGTAGCGGTCGTAACGTCGGCTCGGTTATAGCGGGATGGCAGCGCGCCACGGCCGCCATGTTGGCAGTCCACTCTCGCGTCTAGAACTGTTCTTGTTGAGGTTGTCTGTCCTGTTTCCCGTAACCTGCCGCACGATAACGGCCGCCGTAAATGTAGACGGGAATCTACGTCTACGGTGGACGTAGCGAGAGTACAGCGAGCAAGCATCGTGCACACACGCACACGCACGCGCACGCGCGTCGCCACAACACATCCTACCACGCCGCGTACCGCAAACTCTACACAATCGTTCGACTTCTACAGCATTTATACAATTTTAAGACGCGATAATATGAAACGGTTCCGACACTGACATCGCCACTACGAGACGACGTTGGGCGAGCCAGTAGTATGACGCTCGCCCGCCAGCTGTGTAACGACGCATCCCCTACATACGTCACAACTGCGTACATGCGACATTACACACGACTGCCAAGGTTCAATACTTCTCAATGTTGCTATCATCCACGAATCACTAGCTGTAAATCGACACGCACTGCGACGTTCGGTGTCTCAGTAGCAACATCGCGCGCTACAATATACGCCTTTGGATAAATGTCTGCGTCATTTAGCGCAGGCAATACTGTTCACCCTGTTTCGGGATAGTAGTTTGTTGTACAGGGTATGATAGGCAAGCAACATATACTTGCACATTTACTGTGTATCGTAATAACACGGACTCCACTGGAACTAATGTGCCAAGGTACAGATGGCCCTGCATGTCACACAAGCTCTGCAATAATATACGTAAGAGACTTTAAAATAAAATGGGTCACTTTGCAACATGATGGCAAAATAATCATAAACTTCGAACAAAATTCAATGTACTAACGAAATCACCTATAGACAATTAATTTGCTAAATAAAGTGCTTGTGTTGAGAGCAGGGAACAATGCCCGGCGAAACATTGACTACCGCCACACCACACGCACTGCCGCGCACACCGACGCCGATTTTCGACTGCAACCAGATTCATTTGATCGGAATTACCCTTTGAAATCCCCCGCTTGAAAGCAGAACTGGCGTCGAGTGCCGCCCCATACAAATGCGCGCTCTCTCCACGACGTCGCGTGTGTCGTAGAACTAGAAAGAAACGTGTCGCTCCAGTTCCACGATGCATCCGCGGAGTACGCAGACGCGCGCGGCAGACGTGGCGCCACCTTGTAGCCGGTTCTCAACACGCACGTCAGACACGATACGTACGTCACTAACCAACACACTGGCATAACCTTCAAAAGACACGTTGAACGCAGAGCGCGCACGGTTACTACGCACCAGTGGCATGGTAAGGTTACAACTCACCAAAAACCGATTAGTAGTTCATTATTAGAAATGCAAGACGTCCGAGCGAGTGTTGCTCTCTGTTAATAAACTTTTCCGCATACATTTACACCTCGACACACACACACACACACACGACCGATACGAATTCGGGGAATACCACTCAACTTCACGATAATGCACAACTTACATGCATTCAATGTTCACTAAATAACACCTATGACGGACACTAGCGTAGTAACCAGGCCTATATAACTTCATTCGTGTATGGTGTCATCTTCGGCAACACGAATTCAAACGCACTCAACTCTCAGACGAGGCTTGTCGTTTCCAGTTACCTCACATGTAAATTAATGATCTACAGTTAGGTACTTTATATAAGAAAACGCGATTGATTAGTGTGGATTGCACATACTAGTATGTCACTCCCTCACGACCGACATAGGGCTAACACGACCGACCTACCTAGAACGTATAACACTTGTCCTGAAGGTAACATAGTAACTGCTACTACATATGATCCAGATAATAAACATGGGAGAAAGCAAGATGGGGGAGGAATTGAAAATCGAAATCGTTGAAAACTCAATGGAATCACATTATTCATAAACGCAGGGGAGCGGGAGCAACCCAGTTCCGCGCGCAAACCCACACTTTCCTCTTGTCCTGTCGCACCCAGGGCTTCCCCTCACACCGTGTTACTCTCTCAACATCGTCGCAAACGCTGGGACAACGCTGCGGCCAATTGCACATTGCATTATTCTTTGCGCGTATACGCTCGAAGATATAGCGGCATATCATAGGGATTACAAAATGTTTATCACACACGACGTGAATACAACTCAATAGACTTATTGTATAGTAATAACGTATTGAAATCGGGTAGCATTCGCGAATAGGAAACTATCTCCGCGTGGTGGCATACAGGAATGTCGCGAATTAGACCGCGATTACGATATATAAATTCTTCTTTATCGTCTTTAGTGGAAGACTTGGGCGCTAAAAGTAATTATGCAAATTGGTCGGCAATGATTGGCTGTGTGTTAATTTAGGAACAGGGGAAAGGGTATGCAAGATTTTAATAAAAATAATAAAATCCGTTTTTAATGCTATGCACTTTTTGCAAGAATAACTTCAAGAACTCATACTTGCTCAGATTTCCGCTGCTTTTTTTCTGCTAGACCCAGTAGACCTTTGAAAGTTAGCAAAATCGAACGGACTCGTTGGCAGTTCACAAGTTACAGAAGTTACTGTAAGGCAAAACAGTAAGTAATCGAAGGTCAATATCTAAATAATAAATGTATGTACGTACGCACGATGGCAGAATTGAGGTTAACTAGGGAATATTTACGCATTACATCTGCGTCATGAATTTCACAGCAGGTCTGGCACTCAGGGCAGAGCTAAGCGACTGCTGGCGAACGCCAAACTGCATGCAGCGCACCCTTCGTACAACGTACTCCGGATACGTGAATTACGCTAGGGTTCCTATATACAAAGAGTTGCGACAACCCAGGATTTGACAACATATTGTTTCCAAATGAATCCACACCGCTGCTGCTCAAGTACAGCGCTGTATGGATACGCTGTACAATGGTCCGTAGTAATTAATGAGACTAATCGTCCTTCAATAAACTCAAAATTCACAGAGATTATAGCAAAGACATGTGTCTATGTGTATCTAGATTTCTAGAAATGTTACTCAAATCGTTCGCGCCATATGCTAGTTTAATTCTACACTTTTTTACCGCCCATAGCCGTGCGTATATTAGCCTGTGCGATACAAACTATCATATGGCGCGAACGATTTGAGTAACATTTCTAGAAATCTAGATACACATAGACACATGTCTTAGCTATAACCTCTGTGAATTTTGAGTTTATTGAAGCACGATTAGTCTAATTAATTACTACGGACCATCGTACAGCGTATCCATACAGCGCTGTACTTGAGCGGCAGCGGTGTGGATCCATTTGGAAACAACATGGCGTCCAGCGATCACGTAACCGATTTTTTCCGACTCGTCATGTCGCAACTCTTTGTATATAGGGACCCTAAATTGCGCATAGCGAGAGCGCCATCTGTCGTCGAAATTGAGCGAACGGAAGCCATGCCAGATCACGTATATGATATACGTGCTCTGGCCATGCTCTCTGTTTGCAACGAACGCCACGCGATGACACATGAACATCCGGAATACACACGTCCGTAGCAATATCGTATCCTCAATAAACACAACGAGCAGTACGACAACGACAGTAGCAGTTCGCTCGTGCTACGAGACCATTCGTACTATGTAATTAATGTGCAAGACACGATTAGCAAACTGTGCGAAGGTGACGGCGGAGCAGGATGCAAGGGGGGGGGGAGATCCCATGTCATGGCGCATCACGCTTACCCCCTGATCGCCAGTGTGAAACACGTTCGCACCTTCAACACTATTTGTTAATCACACCTTACTCTCCACACGCGCTTTGTTATTTGCATTTTGCACCAACCTAGTATTGTTTTACCGTACGGAAGAACATTACGCGACAAAAGTTATTCACGGTGGAGCGTTGTCTTAAAATCAAAGCTGTATAGAAAGGTACACCACGTACAGTCTGCCCTATGTAACACAACTGTGCATTTTATATTACAAGTGCTCAATAAACGTTCTCCGAATTGCGGAAAATCGCCTGCGCAAGCAAACGACAACCGCAGTTGTAAAGCATCCAGTATTAGGCATCTGGTCGACGTTAAACATACCTTTACGTAGTGCCGAATACGTACCCATAACGCTGCCTACGAAACAAGGATGTAGCGTACATATATTACTTAATTAGAGTTATGCCAAATAATTACAGTACCGAAATACTATATTTACTTCTACATTTTACGGAGTTCGTCTCATACCCTCGCTCAGAATAGATACCCATCTAGTTTCTGAGGAATTGTAGTTGTCGTGTTTCCTTTACCAAACCTTTTGAAATCTTGTATGAACATACGAGCTTCTTTTTTATAATCATAACACGTGTTATACCTCCCTCTCCAAGACAAAACAACCGAGATGCCGGCCACTTCGGCAATATCTCGGCTGATTCGCTCGAAACGGATAATGTTGACATTTAGCTATTCCCTAACACTGCGATTCAACCGTCGGCTTTCATCGCTCGAGGTATTTTTTCCCGTCACACGTCTAGTAGCTCGCGGTGCCATTAAGCCATGGCACACGTGAAAGGGTATATACAATTATGATTCCATAATGACAACAAAGAGCGCCCCCACCGCCCGAACTTCCTTGACGTCATAAACGCTAGGCTGCAATCTAACATTCTGATTTTGATATGTCAGAACCTCTGTAGCGATATAGTTACGATTGCTTGACACGACTGCGATCAAGCCGATACATTCCCCGTCAGGAATTCCTCAACGGACAATTTGGCTTTTCTCCGTATGAGCAACGACAGGAGAATGCGGCACATAGCTCTGGGTTGCCAGTCAACGAGGCAGTATAAATCTTTGGTATTTACTACATAAACACTGGAAACTGGTAGGATAATAGCAATGATTTTTTTCCAAGTCCTAAGAAAATATGTGATCACATAGAGACAGTGGATACAGTTTAAGCTACGCAGGCACCTCACGCGCTGGCACGGACCAACGTTGGTACACAGCAAGGCCTGAAGCGCAAGTGCGTTCATACATGTACATTGAGCACACCCATCCTGTCCACCACCCCATCCACAGCACTGTCGAATAGCTGCAGACGGCGAACACTGTCGTCAAACGAGTACGGCGTAGCGGCCATCTTGGTTTTCAGATTTCCTTGTAAGAAGGGATGAGATACAAACCAGCGTCGGCACGGCATATTGGACAAGTTCGATTTGTCTGGAAAGTAAAAAAAGCGCACAGTGGAATTACTAGAGAGCTTATTGTCACAAACTTACAACACCGCACAACAGAACGGATCAGTGGACCTACATGTAATTACAGTCAACCCTGTGTATAAGGGTCACTCAAGAGAAAAGTGACCTTTCTATGCAGGTGTCTGTCCCTTAGATGTGGTTTCACCGTATAACTTGTTAACTAAATGGAAACACGAAAAGTAGCCTTCACAGATACGGCGTCTGTTCTATAGACGTATCTGCTGACATAGGTTTGAATGTATAGCTGTTTCCAAGCAACTGGAAACCAGATAGTGCTGTTCATGTAGAAGTAGCCAGGGCTCATTTAGCTCACTCACAAACTTTAACGCATGCAATGTCGGATAGGTTTAACCGTCATTCAATATTATCAGTGTACATCTGAAGTCTAAGAAGACCACAGTAGGTGCAATCAATAAAAAACACCATTGAAATTACAAAAGGAAAGTGCACACTAACGTTAGTATGACTCAATCACTCTTAAGAGGGACCCCTTGGTAGCTAGTGATTGAAGACAATTGAATGTGACGCTGTTGATGTCACGTACAAATCGTAAAATTTCCTTTGCGATACAAACGGAACTTATGGGATGAGCAATATATCAATACATTCAAACCTGTATATTACAGTTCCGAAAAGCTGTCCTTTATATGCAGGTGTCTGCTCTATAGAGGTGCTTTCACTTTAACGGTAATGCCAAAAGTATCCCTCATAGACCGCCGTCCATTCAATAAAGGTGTGTGCTAACACATGATTTGCCGCAACCCCCTACTATTCCCACGCAACTAGAAATCATTATAATGCTGTTATTATGGCCTGCATGCATGCAACAACACTGACAGATACGTTTTGCCATTTCATTTCAAAAACAACGACGTGTGGGTACCTTGAGCCACTTGTCAACACATTTTGCGTGGAACTCATGATGGCAGGGGAGGACACGCAGCAGTTGCCGCTGCTCAAAGTCACACATGCAGACGACGCATGATGTCTGGTCCGACTGGTGCGACGACGCGTTAAAGCGGTACGATGGCAACTGCTCAATGTCTACAACAACAACATCAACACCATCAGCATCAACAACAACATCATCAACAACGTCATCATCATCAGCATCAACAACAATGTCATCATCATCAACAACAATACCAATAACAAAAACTATAATAATAATATAAATAATAGCAATAGAAACAACAATAAAAAAACATCAATGTAATCAAGCATCATGTATTGAAGTTTTACCCACAAACACAAGTGCTGAACAGGAGCAGTACAAAAGATTGACCCTAAAAAGCACAACGAAGACCAAAGAACTACCGTAAAGGATGGATAAAAGAATGACTGGATATAGTTTCGTGTAACATTCTTCTATGCAATATCGTTGTTTTAAAATATAAATCACATAACTTTCTTCTTGGGAACTTTTCAAGTTATTACTGTATTAATATTTGTTTGTAAATATCATCAACTTCAATTTTACATTGCCTGGCGATATCGTGTAAGCTATACTTTACAAAATTGTTTCAATGAACTTCTTATCTGTCTGTCAGTCTGTCAGTCTGTCAGTCTGTCCGTCTGTGTCCATCTAGATGTCTGTCCATCTAACTAATAAGGTTTGCACAGCTCTCAGCTATGTGTGCTGTAATATAATGTATGTCCAATGGTCCTATCTCTCTTCACATCTGAACAGCTTGTGCGTAAAAATATCAGCACTACTCACCAACTTTTGTGAGCCCTCTCGGCTTAGCCTCTCCTAATCTTTCCGCCAGGTTCAGAAGCGCCTGTGTAAAGTAAAATTACAGCTGGTAAATTTCGCAGCAGAAGACAAGCTGGTAAGCTTGCGCTTTCTAGACCACTCAGATCTCCTGCAATAGCTGAGCTCGTTTGGAGACGCAGCATCATTCCTTTAGGTTTTACAAATGTACAGCAACTTACAGCGTAAGCTTCAAATGCCAGATTATTACGATTGCAAAAAGCTAGTGTGTTTTAGCAAATTTTATGAAGATTTCAGCCTATTAGATACACATACACACTAATGTGACAAAATCACTACCTATACATCTCACATCCGACTTAGATCTCTATATAAACATTGAATATGCAGCCACTTTCAGATAATAAAGCCATTCAGTTCCTCATCTCAAATGTTATCAACTGAAATTGGATGCAAGGAAGCAAAACAGGAAGGTAATATAATAAGTCCCAGGGTTTCACCTCATAGTTTTCCACCTCTCCATTTTCATCACTGACGTCCATGGCATACGGTGGTGCTACTGTTGAAGGATTGGATAACATCGCTCTGCAAACATATGAAAGTAAATGTAATCACCCAAAAAATATTGTCAAAAAAATTCTCAAAGCAATTAAGTTTAAACCTGGGTGGCACAACGACATTATTACCAAAACTGCAGCAAAGGTATGTCAGGGAGGTGGAAAAATAACAAAAACGAAATTATCTTTCCAGTGTTAAACAAGAAAGCAGGCCAAATCCAACAAATAGGCAAGCATATTAGTAAACGTTAGGTTGTAGGTGGGGGGGGGGTGTAGTATTGATGCATGAGCAAGCAAGATAAACCAACCACAGCTATACAAAAATAAATCTATAACATGCAATTATTGTCTGCATTACAACCAGATAAATCCAGAACACCAAATTTTACACTACTAATGAGCTTCATTATATAAATGCCAAGGTTGGGTTCATGTTGTTGAAACAGCAATATTATTAGATGTTCCCCCATCCTTCCCGAACAATTGTGCAGATTAATGCAGGCTTTTAAAGTTGCTAATAAAAAGCTGCTATATTGCAAAATCCACTCTTAATATGCATGTGTGAGTGAGTGTGCGAGTGTGACAGAAGGCTTGGTAAAGGAATGAGCTTGTTTGTACTACATCAAGACAGGTTTCAGTTTCTAATTGCTGACCTACGCTGATTATCTCAGCAATAAAACGTTTTTCACAATGCACAAATGTAAAATCTTCCTTCAAGGTGACGACCGGAAACGCACCTTGGAATTTTGTTTGAATTAGGTAAAAAAAAAAGCTGGAGATCAAACTTACAGGAAGTGAAGCAAAAAGCCCGGATGTGTTGCCGGTACAGGGGGCGCCGGTGGCATGCCTCTCCAGCGGCGTGCCGACACTCTCCGTTGCTGGCTGGCTCTCCGAAGTCGGGAGTATGTTCCCTGCAAACACCACACAAAGATCCTCTGTAAATTTGGCTGTGCTGACTAGGTTATCCTCTGTTCCCATGTTATCCTGCATTTCCAGGTATCTTCTGTTATTCAGAGACTAGATAATCACCTGGTGCAGACTGTTCACTGCAAGCCCCCCCCCCCCAAATGTAAACCAGCAAAAAAATACATTAAAAACAGGTTAAACTTAATTTACCCAAAAATTAAAGATTTCCCATAATAAACAGAACAGTTGAAATTCAACTTTTTTCTCAAATGAGATTTCCCCGGCCTCCTAATTCTAGAAATAATTCCGTTTAAAAAAAAACCAGACAGAAGACACACCAGTTGATAGAGTGCATCAGATTGGGTGTGGTGATGTCTGACTGGTGGCTCCGCCTGTAGCAGATGGATGGGTGCGGAGTGGTTGAGAGGTGCACCGTGACCCATCGGATATGGAATGTGGTGATATGTGGGGTGGGTCGGCCGGTGCTCGGCTATGATCTGTATCTCGTCGTCTGGGGTGTGATGAGGCTGGAAAAAAATTTAAATCGAGACTAAGATCGCAACGTCTATTATTTCTCCGTTACTGTCTCGTGTAATTCGCTCCCTTCCGATTAAATCTGAGCATTGATTTTTATTTATATGCAATCTAAAGTACTCAAACAAAATGCCTGAAGTTTCATTTTCACAGACAGGTGTCTGTACTAAAGATGTCTGTATACGTGTCTGTACTAAAGATGTCTGTATACGTGTCTGTATAGTGTGCAAACCTGCACACTAGTCAAACACCGGTTCAACTATACCCCGAAAAAACCCCAATTGAAACATGCGCTGCGCAATAGCAGGCTGAATAGCAACACGAACATAACGATTTAAAAAAAAATTCGAAATACACATTTTTATTTCAATGAATTTCGACGGACCTGGTGATGGTGCTGTTGAGGATGCTGAGGCATGAAATGCTGCGGACCGTGGATCGGCATCGTGTATGTCGAGTGTTGGTGAACGTGCGGATGGTGCAGGCTGGGGTGGTGGTGGGTCGGCGTTGCCATCACGGGACCCATGCCGTGCACCACGGCAGAGTAGCCCTGCGTCGGCTGGATGTTACACGACGGCTGCAACGCAAAACAGACGGCGCTCATCAATTAATTAATCAATCAATTATTTAATTTATTATTTCTAAAATTTTCTTTAGAGTACAATTTATTTATTTAGTAATCTACTATCCACGGATTCAGTTATTTATTTATTTGTCCGGTTTTTCAAGCAGAGCTGTCTCATCAATAAGCGAGTCCTGTCCCAACAATCATGTTCCGTCGCTCACTCCCAGATAGATTGCGCTCCGGGCATTTATTGCCCGAAAACACAGAGTATCTATAACTATCTAGACTAAGCTTGGCTACAGACAATCAAGAGAAGGGTGGTAGCCAGGTTAGCAAATATATAGTGTAGCTACATAGATAATTATGGTATGAACTGGGTAGTATAGATTGATCGGTGTTGGTAAATATCAACCGCATCCTAATCAAAAGAGACGAACATTCCGCGCATATATATTGCACAACTTCAGAAGGATATTATCAGGTAGATTACACTTCAGACATAGTGGATAGGTTCCCACCTTCACAACAAGCTATGAAAAAAACACTAATGCAAACCTTCCAATATCTCTCGAGTCCAACCATAGAAACATGTAAACATATGGAATACTTGGAAACAATAGGGTCCACACGCAGAAAGGTAATTAATTTCTGGCCTCCAGCAAGAAACGATACTATTGAAATATAAAGAACACATGGCTTATGTCACTTACTTTACCTCATCACTCCCATCGTTACTGTTACTACATTAATAGATATAGGATGCACTGCTTTTTCGGTAATACCTGACACGATAGCACATTATTAAATGTTTCTTCAGCTGCAAGGTGATGCGAAAGACATTTAGCGAGTGAGCGTAAAAGCTAGCCCGCATTACTGGCTGCATAATGGGTAAAACCTCTATTCAGTGACGTGATTCTCATAACTATCTAAGTTATTGATGTTTATAACTCCACGCGTATATGTCGCATGAATCCACTGCGAGGCTTCACTCCCCAATATTCCAAAATGTGAATTTCCTCTCTATTGTAAATCCCGTATCTCACCTCCCTCTAAATTCCAGAGTCAGGATTCCACCTCTGTCGTATTTCTAGAACCTGAGTCTCGTACATCTTCTCAACTCTAGCCTTAATCATAACATGTTTTCAATTCTAGTGCCTGAATTATACTTCCCTCTCAATTCTCGAAAATGAATTTTTCCTCCCTCTAAATTCTAGCGCTTGAATCATACATCCCCCTTCAACTCTAGAGCCTTGATCGTACCGCGCTTTCAATTCTAGTGCCGAACTATACTTCCCTCTCAATTCGAGTCTGAATCGTGCCTTGTTTCGGGATCAATCACTCACCTGTGGTAGAATACTGCACACGGGGTACTGTAGGCTGCAGCTGGGGTGTGTCTGGCCGCCACAGGCTGGGAAGTGTATATGTGGAGTGCTGGCATACAGCGGATGAAAACCGTGCGGCGCTGCCATGCCTGGCGGCAAGTGTGACGCCAACGACATCGGTACCGACGCTGCCCCCTAAGAAACAAGACAGCGTCTCAGCATGTGCGATCTGCGAAGCACCGGCACGGTCGTCGACGACCGAAAAAAACCTGCCGTCGGCTCGACGATGGTACGCGGCGCGACCTGGTATTGACTTTATTAATTGTTTGCGGACTGCCTACCTGCTCGCCGTGAAAGACGGGCGACTGTTCCTGCGCGTTCTGAGGTAGATGGGATGTTTGCAGCGGCGGCGGCAGCTGCGTGGCGGCACCTACTGGCTGGAATGCTCGTCGCTCGGGCGACTGACTGTAGCGCGGTGAGTAGCGATCACGCTGACTCTTCCGTCTGACGCCGGGACTGAAACGAGCGACGACGACGATACGTTCGTAACTATCTCTCCACAACGCGCGCACGAGGTCTATCAACTGCAACTGCCAGCTAAGAGGCTTTCAGCAGCAGAAGAGGGGCGGAGAGCCGGCGGAGGCCTGGTTCATGAGACGGACAGCGATGGAGTATACATCCTATGCAATATTTACTCATTTCCGTTACATATTGCAAAACATTGTCAATTGTTCATTAAAGATTCAACTGGCCGCCAACAATGTACAGTGTGTCCGTATCACTGATAAATATTCATCCGCATTGCTACATCATTATGTCATATCTACATGCAAACAAAAATCATTGCCCGTTTCGTATAAGAAAAATAACTGAAAGGAATGAAATGAAAATGTTAGACATTACGAAACTTTTTTTTATAAATAACTCGTGAATAGAAATCAATGCACCGTACTGTAAGCTATGTAGATCTGGGGCACAGGAGACCTGGCGTAATGGCAAGGTCTACAAACGTCATTTAACAAATCTTCTTATCCTGAATGCCAAATCTATAACCTCATATTATATAACTTGCTGAGTAAAAATCCCTAAAATGTTTTCAAATGCATTCAAAATATGCATATTGACTAAACGTCCAGCTTGTTTACCTGCATAGTGAATTGCATAAAAACAATAATTTGTATATTGTAAACTACAGTAACCATACACGTGAATTATTTACTATTGAACAAGAAACAGTAGCACTTAGTATATTTAATGCAATCAATGTATAGCAACTTGTTTAATTTATGCCTAGTTAGGCGAGAAAAATTTTCCTGGTTAAAATATGATTAAGAGACATGGTGTGCACCTGCCCATAAATACAGATAGAATAGTTGAAATTCAATCAGAACACTATCAACTGTATCGTGCAAAATTTACCTCCACTGTTCACCCGTTACCTTACCCTGCCCCTTACCTTGCCCCTGCAATCATTCATTTACCTGCCAATTTCAAAGCGTGCAGTTTAGCCTGTCAAATGCGGTTAATTCTAAAGTACTGCTTTTAACTGGCTGAGTTTGGTTGACACCCAAATTGGGACTGTTGCCCTAACATTACAATCGGCCACTCTAAAACGAGATGAACAGATATAAGAGCGCAGAAGCTCCGCTGGGCTATAGGCCAAGTGTCAGCTTAAAGCACACAGCAAAGATACTGAACGAATACATAAACGTTTTTGAGTAAACACGAGAATTGAATTTGCACTGCTAGCAAAGCATGTGGACCTATCGGCAAACACCAGGACGAAACACGACGTCTGAATATTAGCAGACGCCAATACCAACAGTGATCGGAGATGTTACGAATATCATATGTTGAATAATAGCAATTAAGCTATTTAGGGTTAGCTTAAATTTAGCTTTGTTTTGAGTAACGCAGCAATGTCTAGCATTAGATCTCTAGCATGAAATTGAACGAGTACTTTCGTACTTTCATAATTTCTCACGTTGATAGTGTATGGTTAATCTTGCTGCGACTACTATATGGCCAGATCTTTGAAAACTTGATACGCCTGATGGAATCTGAGAGAACAAACGGTCACGAATAAAAAATCATCTTCCTCTTAGTTTTTTTCAACGACCTAACCACAGACGCACCTGTCAGCATTTTGTTCCTAATTACATAATGCACTACCTACATATAGCATGTAATAGCACTACCTACGATCTTTATCTGACGTGCAGCTCTATATGCAACACAACTACAAAACAGCGTGGCCAAATTCACCTGCTCGCGTTCGATTCCCCGCTTACCCGCCAACCACACAGCTCCTCCTCCCTGTCACCCATGCAGGAGGAAACCCAGTGTAGCATGGGAATCATTCCCCTTATGGCAAACATCTCCCCACTCATACGTTGCGCATGGGCATGGCGTGTTTGGCAGGGCGCATGGCACATTGCGCACGGGGGTGGGGGGGGGGTGCCTTTTAGTAGCCATGCGCGATGTGTGCATGGGGGTACGTCTGCTATGGGGGGATGACTATCATGCTATGCCGGCCATGTTACCTGCACACAGCAGGTGGTAATCACGTGCATTCACACAATTAAAAACAGTTCCTTCTCCTTAAGATTTTCACAGAAATTTGCCTTTCTCTCAGACGTAAAAGTGAAACTATAGCCGGAAACAGTTGAAATACAAAAAAAATACACATTTTCCTCAAAGGAGAAATTGCAACTGAAACGTATCTCTTTATTGAAAGATGCAAGGATGCATATTAATGAAATTTTCCGTATCATCATTTCCATTTTGACTAGCTGATATTGAATTATATAATAAAACACCGACTCAGGGACGGAGTTTAGACAATCAACTATTTAAATACAACGGTTTGTATGATTATACTTTTTACGGGCCATGTTTACATGATGGAAAACACCTATTTTCTTCGAGTATGACACAGTAAGACATTGGGAATCAACTTGTGGCATGCAGCCTCAACACTTGTTTTTAAATCACTCTACCTTGCTCCCTATCGTTATTGACACGCATGTGCACCACCTGCTGAATAAACATATCATGACCATACCTGTGCAAGAACATAGACATCACCAGAGGTGAACGATCTATCAACTAACATCTTGTAGATCATTCACCCCTGATATGACGTATATATCCTATACACCCTGTGAAGTGAAACCTGAGTTAGCGCACACCGGTATTGAGTGGACGGCTCCTTACAAAGGACATTCAGGGGGCATCCTTTTGGTTGACCTTTATACATAGAGGTCTGACTCAGCGACTGTAACAGCCACTCAAGGGGAAAAGTTGTCCGTTCTATAGAGGTGGTTCTGCTGTATTACTACCTGTATAGAACGGACAACTGTGTACTGTAGCCAGTTAAGGGAAACACTATAAGTGTCCTTTATAAACAGTTGTACGTTCTATGGACGTGTCTACATAGATGTGACTGTACACTACGGTAAATCCTGTATATAATGCTTACTCCAACAAATCTGACACAGTGCTCTTTAAGGATGGGTGTAAAATCTATGGTGGTGTACTTTAACGCACGGGTTCGGCTACACACAGCTAGTTAAACCTCCGCAGAACGGCCAACTGTTCACAAAAGCCGCTTTTAGCATTTCCCACAGGAGTGACTGTCACGCAGCGACACCACCTCCACAGACCAGCCACCTGTCTACAAAGGCCGCTCATCGGGCCCCGGGGTTGACCGAACACCGTCCATCAGTGGTTCTTAACCTTTTTTGAGTCATGTACCCCTTTGAGAATCTGGTGAAAGCTACGGACCCCTCCCCAGAAAAATGCACATAAGCACAAAACCACAAAATTTTGCATACAATTAGGTTGATGCACCCCCTGAAGCCCATCCACGGACCCTTTTGGGGTTCATGGACCACAGCTTAAGAACACCTGTCTTACATACTAGCGAACCGCACACACACACGCGTCGTGACGTATTCCTCTCTCTCTCTCGCGCGCGCGCTCTCTCTCTCTCTCTCTCTCTCTCTCTGCTCTCTCTCTCTCTCTCTTCTCTCTCGTCTCTCGCCCCCCTTCACTCTCTCTTTTCTTCTCCTTCCCCGTACCTCTGCCTTCTCTCTCTATCTACCACCCTCCTTGCGGCTGCACCGCTGGAGTGTATGCCCAGCGCCTCAGCCGGGCGTCAGCCTGTCGCGTACGGCGCGTCCTCAGCGGCGCTCCGCTCGCCGGCTGCCTGCGTCCCCACGCCCTCTCAGCGACCTGAGGCGGGACTGGGCGAGGTCCCGCGTGATGATCGAATCACGCTCTGGGAATACGCGCCTTCCGCTTCCCGGCTCCGGCCTCGCTCTGCCAATAAACAAACGTCCGCATTTTATGCTGACTTCTCTTCTCCTCGCTCACTCTCGTCCCTCTCCGCTCTCCCTCCCTTCCCTCTCCTCTCTCCCTGCTCCCCTCTCCCTCTCCCTCTCCCTCTCCCTCTCCCTCTGCTCTCCCTCTCTCTCTCTCTCTCTCTCTCTCTTGCGCCCCCCTATCTCTCTCTCTCTCTTCCTCTCTTGCCTTCCCCCCCTCCTCTCTCCCTCTCTCTTGCTCCCCCTATCTCTCTCTCTCTCTCTCTTGCTCCCCCCCCTCTCTCTCCTCTCTCTCCCTCTCTCTCTCCGTTGCGCGCGCTCTCTCTCCCTCTCTCCCTCCCTCCATCCCACCCTATTCATTCCCTCTCTCCTCTCTCCCTTCTTCTTCTCCCCTCTATCCTATTTTTTTTACCTTCTCTTTGTCTCTCTCACGCTCTCACTTTTCTCTCTCTCTCCCTGCCCCCTCTCCCGCACCCAACCTCTTTCTCTCTCCTCCACATATTCCTGCGCGAGTGACTCATGATGTCAATCGGAATCGGATCAGCCGACCGATGAGAGGGGAGGAGTGGGGAGGAGAGGGGAGGAGAGGGGAGGAGAGGAGAGGGGAGGAGGAGAGGGGAGGAGGAGAGGGGAGGAAAGGGGAGGAGGGAGGAGGGGAGGGGAGGAGAGGGGAGGAGTGGAGAGGAGGGAGGAGAGGAGTGGGGAGGAGAGGGGAGGAGAGGGGAAGAAGGAGGAATTACAGCTAGCACACGATCAGAATGAATGCGCGGGCGAGAGAGTGAGTGCGGAGAGCGGTGCAGAAGCAGTTTCTTGCAGAACATTCGCTATCATGTTTGTTTATGCGTGAATGTATACACCAAGTGGCAGCATAAACATACACACGGCCGCGTGCGTGCATACACGTGTATATGTTACCGGCATTGTGTGAACCTAAGGTATTCTATAGAATAGAATTGAATAGAATGCATAAAACTTCAAGACGATGTATAACATAAAATCATCTGTACACGTACATTTCCTAGGTGTTCTGTAGATTACCGAGTTTGTTTTCAAAATGTCATTCAGGTTCAGACTGCTGCAATAAACAGAAGACTAAAATGATGCAATGTTCATCAGAATATTTTTAGTTTCAGAATTAGTATATTATATTTTTAATTCGTTTAAGTTACACAGATTTCAATTCGTTCATAAAGTGTCCAACCCCTGTTGTCTATTATATTATACTTTGCCCAAAAAATGCTAGAGATTCTATAGAATACCTAGGCATTCTATTAAAATCCCTAGGCAAAGTATATCAGGTCAGAATGAAATAAGCTTATTTCATATTTTGCCAAAAAATGCTAGACATACTATAGAATACCTAGGCATTCTATACTATACCTTCTAATCTTTAGTTCTTAGTTTCACGCAATGCCGGTAACATATACACTAACAATGCAGTCATCGCCAAATCCAACAGTGACAACGACTTGCTGTATCGTTGTTTAGACAACATTAAAAACTGAACTACAGGCAAGAGTTCAGAGCAAGGTTATAAGCACTGCATGGACTCGTCATATCAATAAGCATAGCATCTTGGCAGAGGCAATGCGATGGGCAATGATGTGCAGGATATATATTATATATATATATATATATATATATATATATATGTATTATATTACAATCGTTAGAATCATTACCTACCAATGCAACACTGCGTCACGTACATTGAGTGAAATGCACATATTGTGACCACACACTATGTCGCAATGGAAAAAGAATATGCTATCATCTCTCAGAATCGCACGTCATAATAGTCCATGGGCCAAGACCTCAAAAATAGGGTTTTTTGTACCATATGGAGGCCGACCAGTGCTATCATGACTTTTTTGGAATCTGCAATAACTGAAGTTTATTATAATCCATGATAGCAAGCTTCTATGAGTAGCTTTTCTTGCCGAAATCACGTGATCAAATGACGTCATCTGAAATTGCATGATGCTCGCCGATAGCTTACAATGCTCAAATGTCAAATTATAACGGAATAACAATTCATTTTTAAACGAAAGTTTTTGCGTAAGTCATATCAGAGAGGTCAATAGGTTCATATAAAAATGTACAAAACATTAAAAATTTTCATTCTTGTTGTCATAGCAACCGACATGCTCCCTAAATCACAACTAAACTAATATTTTTACTAGACGTTAACGTTTTCCGTTTCAAAATTCGGATAGCAACAGCCATTACAACATTGCTAAAAGGTCAATCTTTACTTCTCTAGACCATTCCAGCACATGTTAGCAATATTCCATAAGCCTAACGAATAGTTTACAGCTCCCTTAAATTATTCAGCTAATTATATAATCGTCTCATCCTCTGTTTGGCCTGTCCTCGTCCTTCAAAGGCCATTGTAGAACTTGCCTCATTGCGAAGACTGGGCCTTGGTGTCCGAGGTTTTCAAGCATCATCTTCGCTATATATAAAGAAGAGTCATGTTACATATTTGTCAAACATTAATGGGCCAGTTGCCATGACAACCATGATTTTATACACATATATAATAATTAAGTACCTTTCTTTTCTTTTTCAAAACGAAAGACATATGTAATACTATAGCCATCGTGTTATAAATACAGTTTTTCTCAAAAAACACAGCACGTGGAAAGTTATTTGATATTTTAACTGGTTGCAAGACCCTTACCTAGAGCCTATCACTCACTCATCGCATACAACATCATCGTCGTCATCTTTCCGTTCGGTACATTCCTGGGCCGACACAGTTCGGCGCATCGCATGCGTTAGTAAGGCCAGGAACACATGGAAGCTTGGCAGACCTACTGCCATAGCACCGATGAGCAGCTTCAGAACTGCATTTTGGAGCCGGCTGCCATCGATCCAGTCGACGACCGGTTGCCATCTTCCCTGCACCAACCAGATCCTACTGTGGATGTATTTCTGACATCTTTGCATGGACTCCGTCTTCCATTAGAGCACTCATAATTGATTCGTAGAGAGTGTTTTGCAAAGCGTGTCCTGCAAGTGCTAGTGCCAAATTAGAGTCGACGTCTCCTTTCTTCAGGCAGAACAAGACGTAGCGCAGTTCATGGTCGCGCTGCGCTGTCCAGAGTTTCTCAATACATCTCGCAAGTAAACTTCTTGCAAACCCGGGACAAACTCATCTGACACACACCAGTCCCTGCCCGAGTTTGCTGAAACACTCGTCTGGAATCGTCACTCTGTTCATTCAGCGCATCACGCCTGCATACGCTTACCCCCGCCGCAAAGCGGCGCTGACAGTGTCTCGGCATCAGTCGAACGCATGTACGCGGCCGAACGATTCTACATACACTTCTGATCCTGAATGCTCTCTACACTTTGTCCGACACTTACGCTATTTACTCCTGGTCTGCGACCCACATCTGATGAACATCGGCGCGCCACCTGTCGACGGGATATAAATGCTCTTGATTTTGCCAAGCAAAGACCCAAACATCCGTGTCTCTCGGATACCACGACGACTGCCCAGCCAAAGCTACATGATTTTGCCGGCATGGGCTGGCATGTAAGAATTGTATCAGCCCCCTCTCTAACTTTATTACTACCGCTCCCGTGATACCTTTCAATTCAGTACGGCAGCAGGACGATATAACTGGGCTAGCAGGTATATCCAACATTACGAACAAGTGTTTTTTTTCCCGTAGCTCTCTTACGTACTTGTCTTTCTATCCATTTGCTTGTTACACACACTATGTGAAAGCTTTGCGTTCTTTGAGCTACACAGAATCTTCTCATGTTTTCAGCTCTGTTGCTCGGTTTGAATGTTCTCGGCAATTCGCTCTCTGACCCATTCACCTCTCTTCTCTCCCTTTCTGCGTTCCTCTGATGGATTCTTGCTCTGTAGTCATAAGACACCAACGTCGATCCTGTCCTTGAAGTACCTATCGTTTAGCACCCATGCAAAGAAGCACTTCCTGCAACTTCGGCCCAAATAGTTCTCGTCTACCTTCAGACGCTGGACCAGCATATCGCGCCTAGCATTATTTTTGAAGGTACTACGTATTATTCCTTAGAGCTTCTTGCGTCATTACGCTACTAAAATGTAAAGCCAGTCCAGCTAGCTCTGTCTGCCTGAGTTTAGTCTAGTGAGTGGATCGATGCCTTCCCTATCACTTTCATGTTCAGACCGTGTACTAATTCTACTCTGCATCTATACCAGAGTCAATCGCACCAGAAACACTCAATGAAGAGTGAGGCCACCCAGTGTCTTTGATGCCAAATGATCACGTGATCTCAATTGATGCAGAGGTGGAAAATACCTCATCCACTGAAGATTACCGCCCCTTCATCTGTACAACTCGTCACTGCACCAAATTGTCCACCTACTGTGTTGAATGTTGCTGATCTCGATTGTGATGCATAGAAAGATGAAAGACAAATTACAATCGCCCAAGTCTCCCTTGACTGTCTACACCCATATTGATAGCCTCACCAAAAAATGTTCTGTTCTCACGCAAGCAGGTCCAAGGAAGCAGACCAGCGCCAGCAGTAATAACATTGAAAACTGTTTCCCCGGCTATTGATATTTGTGTCACCAGCGTCAGATGGCAGCTTGGACCTCCTGTTTGCCTATAGCTGTGAGCCAGTGCCCTTCATCACTCATTGATGAGCAATGGTTGTCTCGCAAGGCAACAAGTCACGGCTCCTTGGTCAAATGCCTTGGTGTGCATGAGTATCTTGCCATCAGTTCCTGACTTTCATCGTGCAATGTTTCAAGCTGTTCTACCATAATGTGTGGCCACATGCGTGGCAGCTCCCTCATATCTGATTGCATCTATTTCAATGCGGCCTTATAAGTCGCTATCCAGTGGTATACGCGAAACATCATTGTCTCTCGAACAAGTACCAAGATGTCTCGGCCAAGAACAGCATGCAAGAGAATGCGCGGCGGCCGATGAAAGTTATCATACGACTATAAACTCTCCAATTCCAGTTATCGCCAAAAAGAAGCTGCAATCATGAAAGCAAGAACCCAAACAAGCCAGAGACTTGGGCAAGCGTGTTGTTGTACCTTCAATGTAGTGAGAAAACGTGCAACACATGGCTACTCGGGACGATGGCTGTATTTGGTCACAGATGAAGCCGGACATTACATGATCTCTATGTCCTGATGGCTAGCTAACTATGGACAGGCGTGATCGTGTGTTAGTGATGACACAGATGCTGTTTAATCTTACTGGTGTTATGGCCGTGTAGTGGGCACCACCGAGGGCATGTGGCTTGTCACAAGAACATTTTCCAATGGCCCACGTCATACTGAATGCTGCTCTGGTAAATCCATACACTAAGAGACGAGCATGCTCAGCCTAAAATGGAATTGGTGAATAAGGATGTGGAGGAGAGGATTTTGTGAAACGCGCGTTATAGATCCATAGAGGGTGAAGGCCATGTTGGATTGTTGAGAATAGTCTTTCCTGAGTCTGATTACTAGGATGGCATGAGTGGGAGTAAGCCAATGTCATGCACTTGCACCATGACTGTGCCTTACTGGCAGCTAAATAAATTTACAACCTACGTGGTTAACCGTGTGATTACATGTTTCAATATGGCTTGCTTACTGTCTTTCATCCACCAAATATGTCAAATGATATAGACATTATCCATTCCTGCTGCATGAGATAAACTAAAAGGTATCTTAGTTGACAATTTCCATTTATTGTTCATTGCTTGAAGTACAATTTAGACCTTGACTTGACCTTAGCTTCTGACCCTGACCTTGAACCGGAAAATAACTCAGCAAGTGAATTCTACGCACCTAAAACAACCTATAAAAGATGTATTACACCATCATTCTAGGTCAGTGGTTAAAAAGATAAACTTTGGAAGATGGAGGCAGCGCGCACATATTGGATTTTGCCAAACTAGAAGTTGCCCAAAAGTTGCATATTGGGCAACCAAGCTGAATTTGGCTGTTAGGACCCCATATGCGTACAAAATCAGCCAAAAAAAAACAATCATAGGAGAAGAATATTCTTAGGTTGCGTATTGAATTACATAAGAACGTCAAATCGACATATATTATACGATATTATCCGAGCTAAAAAATATACCAAGACAAGCTACTTCTTTCGGGATTGCTATCATAGACTTGTTGTTTCATCACCCTAGGCTAAGCTTCAAATCTATACCACTTCGGCTGCGTTCCCTCCTGGAATGGTACATTTGAGCATGTCTGGCCCATGGACTATAAGGGGAATGCCTAGCATTCTTGACCTCGCCATATCACGGTTACTCTCCGCAGCTTGTTTCGACAAACACTTCCACTATGTGTCTACGCAGCACTGCGAACAACGGGAAACCATCGACGGAGGAAGAAGGCATGACGCAAACAGATACGCAGGGGGGCGAGAATAAGCGCATCACTGGAATACCTAAACGCCGCGGGAAATGCGCAGGAAATGGCCGCCTCGTGTGTGCGACGACGGCAAGCTGGCTACCCCTCTCACCGAGAATCTCTCTCACACAGCAGCCATGACACGTTGCTCGTAATAACTACACTCAGGAGGAGTCGAGAACATGAGAACATCTGGCTGAACATCTCGTGACAACCTTCAACAACTCGTGGATATCTATATCGCTTATAAACAATCTAGAAAAAAAAAAGTGAAATCGACTACCTTTAACGATACCTTGACAATTACATACATACCATTGGCAATACGTGCTCGCTATTAGATAAACACAATGACGAAAACAAGAAGAAACCTGCTGATATTTATGAAGACACTGGTTCCACCCTGGCAGACATTTTGTCCATCTCTCAGCAAAACTATAGCACTCGGCGAGAGATCTTGCTGAATCGTTCTTTTTATTGTTATGAACAATACATTTTATCGCTAGCCATATTTCAGTAGGCAACGATCGTATGTGGTTAAGTGCCGAGAGCAAAGTTTGCAGGCAGGTTCACGAGAGAGAGAGAGAGGAGAGACAAGAAGAGAGAGAGCGGGAGGGCGACGAGAGAGAAGATGAGAGCAGAGAGAGGAGAGAGAGAGAAGAAGAGAGAGAGGAAGAGAGAGAGGGAGAGAGGAATGAGAGAGAGGAGAGAGAGAGGCTCTCCTCGGCTTCGCGCATGACAACTAGAGAGAGAGAGAGATTGAGAGAGGGTGAGAGATGAGTGGTGAGAGAGAGAGAGAGAGAGAGAGAGACGTTGCCTCGACGGTTCGTGCGAATCACAGTATTATGCTATACACTTCAAAGCTGACGTTGTACATTTCCATATCTAGTTGCCCAGATATTCACAACAGGTACAAACGGGAAAAATATTTCACCCATACACTCAAAAATTCTACACAACTTATATATATATATATATAATATAAATACATAGTGTATATATCGATATATATATATATATATATATATATATATATATATATACATATATTCACTACGGCTCTGTAACTCATGCCGATTCCTCCAAACACACAGCACCTGCTACTGGCCATGAACGAAGACCGTTCACACATGCTGGTTTGCACCCCCACTATTTACCTTGCGCCAGGCGGAAATGAAAAACCGATGGCCCTCCCCTCCCTCGCGCCACACGTCTACTACACACTGTGGACACAGCAGCGACCATCGGGAACAACATGGAAGTCCAATACTATACGGCGCTGCACGAAAACGCCCCACCCCATTACTGTAGTCAACGTGCAGCCCCCACCAGTTTGAAGTAGTCGCCGCGTGTGCGTGCATAGTGGTGTGCGTCCGCAGTGCCTGTGGTGCGGCGTGGGCCCGCGCTCGTCCGTGCGTGTGTGCGTGCGGGGTGTGTGCGCGCCGTGCGTGTGCGTGTGCTACGCACGCGCACACTCATGACGAGGTGAGCCGCGTGGCGTACCAGCCATCACGCTTCCAAGACAGCAGTGCTTTCAAGAACTTCATCACACATAAACGCGCGCGCGCGACGCAGCACTCGCACGGGGCGCACGCACATCCACACACGCCACAGCGCGCAGCACACAATTACCACGGCACAATTAGCACGCACGCCACGCACCACGCCACGAACCACGACTCACACACCACCACACACACACAGACACACACACACACACACACACAAACTGTTGGCAGCTGTATGCAGTGCGAGACACACCACGCATGAATTATGCAAGCGAGTGGGAGATATGGCGTTACATGAGCGGGGAGGTCGCACACACACGCACGCACACACACACACACATGCACGCACGCACGCACGCACGCACGCACGCACGCACGCACGCACGCACGCACGCACGCACGCACAGTTTCCCGGTGGAGGGTTATAGCTGCTACATACATCGATGTTTAGCAAGCAACGCAGGTTTGAACCGAATTCACAAATAAATTCTCATTCATATCGGCGTTCAAGAAGGCTCTAGAGGCTTCATTCTTTACCATCCGTTTCAATCAACTACGTAACTGCTACGAAGCCGCAAACCGGCCTCATTTGCTAGTATTGTTCTAACAGAAAGTGTAGGGTAATGCCACCAAGTGTACGGGTTATAGTAAAGCTATATGTTAGAGCGACGGTAAAGGCTACAGCGTCATATCATAGGTTACATTCTCTAGGAATCTTCTAACAGAAAGGTTAGAGAAATGCCACCGTAGATTAAAGTGAAGCTATAGATATGAGTGATGTAATAGGTTACAGAGTGACTCGATCCACGGGTTGGAATAATGGCATAGGCCACAGTGATATAGTGACATCATAGGTTATGGTGACATCATGGGTTATGGTGACATCATGGGTTAGGGTGACGCCACAGCTTATAGTGACGCCATAAGTTAGAATAGCGCCCTAGGTTAGTGTGATATGGTGATATCATAAGTCAGAGTAATATGGTGATATCATGGATTAGGTGATATCATAGGTTAGAATAAAATCGGAGGTTAGGGTGATATCATAGGTTAGAATGAAATCGGAGGTTAGGGTGATATCATGGGTAAGAGTGATATCATAGGTAAGAGCCATATCAGTGGTTAAGGTGATATCATAGGTGAGAGTGATATCAGTGGTTAAGGTGATATCATAGGTGAGAGCGATATCAGAGCTCAGGGTAACATCACAGTTTAAGAGTTATGCCGTAGGTTAGAATGATTCCAGAGAACCGGCCAGATAATTCACGCATGAACCTAGAGATTCCGGTGAAATCTGGTTAGAGTGATGTCATAAGTATATACACATATGCAGATGAGACCCGACGTTTCTCCGTCTGCTGCACTGCTGTTAATGCTCTCCTGCCAACGCTAACACATCATAAGCTGAAGATGACAATTAAGGTATGCCGACCTGCCGACCAGCTGCCGCGCGATTATCCCTGCATCGTAGTCGACCCATCCGCACGGCGACCTAAAACACGTCCATCGCAGTGATCACACATTACACTCCGATGTCGCACTGCGGGCAACTCAAAACGCCGCAGGAAATTCGCACATGTTTATTTGCCTGCTGCTCTGCCGTCGCATCGTGTCCCTTCCTCCCGTGCACAATGCGACATTTATACTGAGCATGACACACACACGCACACGCACACGCACACGCACACGCACGCACGCACGCACACACACACACACACACACACACACACACACACACACACACACACACACACACGCACACAACTACGATCCATGCTGCTCAGTGGCCGTGAACACGAGGCATTTCACGAAAAAAATTTCTAACGAAAAAATCGGCATCTAAAACCCTCAGATATTCGCACGCGTGAGAAGTGAGTGAGCGCCAAGTGTGTCGTGGGGGCCTATATTCTGAACTATATTCATCACGAGATGGATTACAAATCGTTGAGCTTATTTACTCCTGATATTCATACATGTGTAAGAAACATCGATTGCTGTCGATTTGGTGGCACAGTTTTACGAAGGTGAAATCAAGATCGATATCAGCGACATTGACAACGAAAGTAAAAATATCTCATTTGGTGTAAGCATAGCAACACCGGGAAGCGAACATGAAATACCAGAAGTATCGCTGACTATTTTAATAAGTCCCCAAAGAGGCTAAGTGTAATAAAATGTCCTATTTTAGAAACATGTTATGGTTGAATTTTTAAAATAATTATCTTTATGTAGTTTTTTTCCCTATTTTTGTGTGAAGTTTGTTTTAATTCGATGTATGCGAAATTACTACACTAAATATCTTGTTGTATAAATTGCGAACACTGTATCATAGCATGTTCCTGTGTTTACCTTTGGCCTTTACCCATGCGCAAATCTTCAGGAAACTAGGGGAGGCCCTCTTTAACACACGCGACAATTGTCGAGCACTATCAAATGAACATTTTTTCCATAACATAAAACTGCATACGGTTTTCAAATTAACAAAGTCTGCACACGAGAAACGCCAGCTGCTGCATTCGACAGTTCGACCGAAGAAATAAAAAAGCTACAGTGCGACGTTAAAGGAATAATAGGCCCATTGATTATGCAAAGTTGACGAATGCTACAGTAACTGGCACCTTGTGTAGTTAATAAGTACATTACCTTATAGCCAAACGCGTATTAGTTTGTCTAATATTACTGCTGGTTACTAAGAAATGTCTAATTGAAATCCGCAGTCCAAGAAATCAGTTGACTGACTTGTTTACAGTTTCGAAACCGCATACGGCGAAACGGGTGTGATACAGATTTAAGCAAACACGTAACTTTAATGAGACATGTGCGTATAGCAAACAATACATGCAAAAAAAACCTGCCTACTGACGAAGCCCGCGTGACGAAGCCCGCATAATACACGCATTCCATCACGAAGATTTTATGCACGACACTTACGTTTTGCACTGAATCAATGGAATTAAGAGACACGGAGAGACAGAAATCTCAAGATGAGAATAATAAATGTTAATCTGCGGTCCCCGATTGTCAGAGAAATATATATCAGATTAATCTACAGTGCATGTTTGAAGTCAGTGTTGGTCCACTACCAAGCAGCTACTTACAACCCTACTCGAAGATTTACACACATTCTTTTTAAGACACGGGTCTGCGTAAAATTGCAGATATGTTGCAACCAAGAACACGAAACCCTAATATTTATTGTTAATGAAAGTGTCAATGACACTGTGGCTCATCACAAAAAAGGACACAAATGAGTGAGTGAGAAGAAGTCAGTTTTAATTGAGCAACCATCGACGTACATTATAGAAACGAAGAGTATATATGGGAGAACTCCCATTATATACTCTTGATAATTATATGTGTAATTTTTTATGTGAAAATAATAAATAATATTATATATAAATTATAAATAATTTCTAAACCAAAATGAATCACAATTTGTGACGGTAGATGGCGCTATACCCGCTTTGATGTTTCTTAGCATAAATCATTATATCATAATAATAATAATATAATAATAATAGTATAAATCATAATATGTTCATAGCAAGAATTTTGCATTAAAGATATTGTCAATGAAATCTTGTAAAACGAACCAGACGAGTGTGACACCACAGACTGTTGAATATTTGCGTGTCTATATATATATGCTATATAATTGCCAAACCCTACCTAATTTGCATAATTTTTTTCCACATACCAAAAATGAGCAAAATCTGTTGAACCTGAACTGACTAATGACAATTCCCATTTTTGGCAAAAAAATTGCCGTGGCTCGAAAGTACGTCGACTGGCGTGCTCCAAAATAGGACGTTCAATATGGGAGCATAGCAGTAACAACTATACCCAATTTCAAACATGTGGGTCAAACGGTTCCTGAGTTATCGTTGACTGAAACCAAATGTTGACGGACAGACGAACGAACGTACGGTCGACGGACGACGACCCATGGCAATAGCTCAGCTTGACGATGTCAAGGTGAGCTAAAAAAACAACGAAAAATGGGTAAACGTCCTCATGACTTCCCGCTGGTATTTGTACTTTCTTGCTAGGCTGACCTGTGCCCGCTCTTACCACCTACCAGTTGTCACGGGATAAAAGATTTGAGCAACGTATCCACGGAATGCAATGTCAGCGTTCAATGGAGCTGAAAGTTCTAAATGACCCCTACATTCAACCAGTTTAAGTGTCCAGTGTCTCTGGTAAATTCCAACACTGGCAGAGTAGACTCCAGAAGATTCCACGCGGTGAACGAACTCCACTAATGAACCAGGAGAAATGTGCAGGTGTATGTATGCACATGCAGTGGCCAGCAACATCAAACATGACACTTGTAACCACGAGACAACCATTAAAGTAATGATATCAATCGGTCTTCCTGGCCGTTCGCGCATTTTCCCCGACCGCTAAGACACTTACTGGTATTGCTTGGGTAACAGCAAGTGTCGTAAGTAAAGCTAACATGTCTCAGAACACTCGTACATTGTTATTTTCACAAAAATATATTCACCCACGATTGAAATCTCTTTGCTTATATCGTGTAGACGTGATACATCCCGATGCCACTTGTTTCTCGCGAGACCCTTTCTTTTACCTTTACATATAGTAACTGGAATTAATCAATAGAGATATTGTACCAGTCTAGAACCGCAACGTCATTCGATGAGATGCACTTTTGTCTGGTGGTTGCTGATTTCAAGGGAATTGTCGCTATACGAAAAAATGTGGCTGCATTATTTGCTATTTTATGTACCATAACAGCAAAAATTCACGGTATTTTTTATACTGGAGTGATCAGTAACATGTTCGCTATTAGGTGAGCTAACAAAGCGGATGACAGATTGGCTCGTAATGATAACATACATTCACTGCATGCACACCATCACGCAACGTGATGTACGTCACCGCCTTATCTATACGTGTGTGTGTGTGTGTGTGTGTGTGTGTGTGTGCGTACGTGCGTGCGCGTGTGTGTATGTATGTGTGTGTGCGTGTGCGTGTGCGTGTACCTCAACATACGATCTGCATATTGATATATACTCGCAAGTCAAAGCTGCGGAGCTTACTTCACAAGTAGCTTAGCTACCCACAATATCATTTCATTGTAGAGGCAATTCAGGGATCGTAAATCCCACATGTCTCTGTCTTTGGAAAACAACGAAGCAGAGATCTGTGCGTGAGTAGCTGATGAAATTAAGTTAGCTAATTGCAGCACACCTGATGAAGATGGGGGGAGGGGAGATGAGTAAACCGCCATCTGGATAAGAAACACGCGCGATTTAAGCACCCCTAACTGCACGCCCGCACGCACGCACGCACGCACGCACGCACGCACGCACGCACGCACGCGCACACACACGGAGAGAATAGACATCTTGTATATCATGCGCAATTTCAACTTCAGAGGTGCGTGACGATGACATGGTTGTCGCCATACATCATATGCCTTTACGACTAACCTTTTGTTTTCATGAATCATAGAGAATAAGATAACGGACTCGGAAAAAAATTGGAAACTTGACTGGCTTTACAGCCTCGGCACGCATACGCACAACACGATGTCACATGCTTACGAACGCACGCACGCGACAGCGTGTGCACGCCTGCGCGTGTGTGCTTAAATTTTAGATGACAAAATCCAATGCACTTCGCGGCAAAAACCAAAAAGCAATTATTGGCGGACAGCCTCGTGTCACCACTGCGCAGTTCCCGCCGTCCCAACGTTCCGGCTAGTCGTCTGCAATTTTCATTAGGACAGCACAAGGTTCCAAACGAGATCACGTGACTCAGTGGACCGGAATCAATATCTGATTCAGAGCGGCCGTGCTCTGATGAGCCTCTGGCCCCAGATGGAGGAGGAAGCCCCCTCCCTCTCCTCCACCGCCCCTCCTCCTCGCCAGAAAGAAACCTCTGTCGTGTCTCTCTCTACAGTGCGCGCTGGCGTGCGTGCACGTCGCCCTCGCGCAGTCGATACGATATCAGTAATTCTACCGCAGCCACCCACCACCTCTCCCTGTTCGGTCACAGGTTGGCGACAGCACACGGTGCGCACACCGCCTGTGCAGCAGCATCCCCAGCTCGTGCCGCCAACCTGACAACATTACCGTCAGCACAGCAGCTCGCGAACGCGCGCACGCACGCACGCACGCACGCATGGCGAGTGACTAAGCATTCGAATGACTAAGCAGGCGAGTACACTACCATAAACGTGATGACATATCAAAATGGGGAATAGACGATGAGACTACGCGATGAACAACGCATCCCTGGCGCATACTCTTGCAATCGGACATACCTATAATACATCATCGCGGTGCCAGTACTGCTATTGGACTTGGCCCCTGCCAGAAGACGAGCGTGGTTATCGCATGCAGCCAGCCACCCCCCCCCCGGCCGCCACAAGCCCAGCGTAATTATCGATTGTTTCATATGCATACATTACACGTACAGCATTCGCTAATTAGTCAAAGAAACACGAGTAAACATTAAATCCAATTTTACTTCATTTCATGTGTACACATATGCAGAGCACACTTCATATATGCTAGGCACCACTACAGGCGCTGTAGGGAAACGACCACTGTAACACGTTGGTATATGAGTAACCGCCAATGTAGATGATTGAGAAAATTCCGCATGTTACCGTGCAGATTTGTTCACTAAGAACTGTGGCAACATAATTTATACAAATATTAGAATATAAGAACATCATCCACCTTCTTTAAATATATATCAAAATACAAGTCCATCCATTCCCTCCCCCTCCTTTACCTTCCTTCTCACTTGGTGCATGCTGTCACCTCCGTTTTCTCTTACGTACCATCCCCTGAATATATATATATATATATATGTATATAATATATATATATATATATATATATATAATATATATATATATATAATATATATATATATATATTATATATATATATATATATATATATATATATATATATGTCACAACATCCTTCCGTTTCAGTTTCCTCCTTTCTCTACCACGACATTCTCCCTCAATTCATCGCCCAAACACGTACCCGCTCCCTCTCCGGTTTGGCCAGATTTCCTAGATCATTCGAATTAAGCAGGATGGTGTGTGGTGGAGGGGGAGACAACAAGCTGCGTCTGAGACTGTGGGCTGCGTACCAGCGACAGCTGCCAGTGTCGCACCGGCAATCCCTACCCCCCCCCCAAGTCTTGTCCAAGACCGATCTTAAAAAGAGATCCGACGGAGAGAAGGAGAGCAGGTTTTGCAATCGCCTGCGTCTGGAGGAAGAAAGGAGCGCCTCACAATACAAGAGGAAGAAAGCGGGGCACACAAGACAAAGCGCATTCTGGTCAAGCGAAGCATCGTCAGCGATCACTGATGAGAGTGGCGCGCGTGTGTCATCACCGGTCCAGCAATGCAGAACAGTTTCGTCAATGAAAACGCATGGGGTAGCACATATAGCGAGATTCTCGCGTGTGAAATACCAGCTTGAAAGGCCAGCCACCGTTCGCCGGCAAGGCTGCAATTCGACAGCTCGCAGGCAGCAGTAGCACTGCAAACACAGCCATGAATTTACATGGTCCTACTGCAGAATTCCTAAACAAAGTGTGAAGGCCTCCGCCATAAACGCGTTCCCCAGACAGCTTAGAAATCCAAACCAGTTCCACAAACCCTCCATGTGTGTCAGCCAGCCTTGGCCAGAGATAAATACGGGTACCCTGATCCGACGGGGATGTCGACGTCGCGTATAATCAAAGGTTGCGCATGGGCGGCAGCGCGCTGGCGTGGCAGGGTACAAGTGCTCAAATGTGCATCAAGCCAAAGCACCAAAGATTTCATCGACATAGGACTGATACACAATACACGCGCACACATATGCGCACACATGCGCGCGCACACACGCACGCGTTTGCCCGCTGACGTTATTGGGCATAGATACATACGCGCACACACGCACGCGCACACACGCACGCACGCACGCGCGCACACAAACGCACGCACGCACTCCCACCCACACGTCCTCCTTCGCTCACAGGCCCGCCCTACTGCTCGCTGGGCAGTCCACTCTCTTGCACACACGTACGCACGTACGCACGCACGCACGCACGCACGCACGCACGCACGCACGCACACACACACACACACACACACACACACACACACACACACACACACACACACACTGCGGTGCGCATGTGTACATTTGCACTGTTATGCTTGCGCATGCACGGCACACACTTATTTCCCCACCCATACCAGGACCATTCTAACAAGGCATTGACGCTCGGAGAAAAAATCGTCACACACCAAGAACAGATGCCTGCACGTGTATGCGTATCTCGCATCTTTACACGAGATTCCAGACCCCAGCATCTGGTTTGACAAGTTTTTTTAAACAAATTCGAATGTGACGCTGTCCAACGCGTGTTATCTCTCTCTCTCTCTGTCTCTCTGTCTCTCCCTCTCGCGCGCTCACTCTCTCTCTCTCTTTCTCTCTCACTCTCTCTCTCAACTGCACGAATATAACAGAATCGCATGGGCTTTGTGCGAACGCACGGATTTACTCCCTAGTCATCTCATCAAGCTGTACGTGCATTAAGGTCTGATCAACAAGATAGGCATATGTTTCCATGAACCAATGTATTATCGTGACGTACACTGACGTCACGCACGAACTCGGCTATCTCTGAAGTTGAATGCATACAGTCTGCTGACGGTGCTGGTGGTTGCGCATGGTCATATTCCATACTACGCATATCAACTTCCGCATCAGACTTTCCGTATATCAAAGAATGATGCAAAAACCCTAACCTTAACCCTACACATATTCCATACTACGCATATCAACTTCCGCATCAGACTTTCTGTATATCAAAGAATGATGCAAAAAACCTAACCCCAACCCCAACCCTAACACTAACTATAAACCGACTCGGCTATCTTATATACTATCTATGGTGTATAGATAGCCACTGACGTCACACTGACGTACACTGACGTACACTGACGTCACGATGATACTTTGGTTCATGGAAACATATGCCCACCCTGATGAACAAGATAGAGGTGGGTGGGGGGACAGGTGTTGTAGACACATAAAATATAAGATCAGAACTTAAGACGTTTGATTGAGATGGACTTGCACGTGGGTGGATAAATTAATCATTTCAAGACCGCAGGAGCAGTTGTGGCGGACATTTGCGCGGCGGGGGATAACAGAAAAGTTGCATTTTGAGGCGTGGTTCTAAATCCAAATGTTGGATAGAAGAACCGTGGCTAATAGTCTATTACGCTTATATTTCGGTACAGTGACTACGGAATTGAATATTCTGTCACTTTTCTTCGTGTGGGAATTTACATCGGATTGATACAAAATGCTTGGAAAGAGCTTTCTTGGTCGTTGAACTGACTATGCAAAGGGATGCACTAGGCACTAAAATACATAACTTAGCTGATGAGAAACACGTGTGACAGAAATCATCTATCCAGCAAAGCCTCTCGTCGTTCAACTGGCTTTTCACTAACGTTCTTCATTTTTTTACGTTCGCGCTCATTACTTACGGTGTCCTTCTCTTTTTTTTTAAATAAACGCGACGCCGGATTCGCACCACCTTTACGGCACGAGATAGAAGGCAGACGCGCAGATGTGCGCATGCGCGTGCACACCAGCTCTCCCTCCCCACCCGCATACACAATACATCGATTTCTTTCTGGTCTCAACAGACTGCTCCCATATTTTCCCAAGGCGAATGTTGCTGCAGTTGTTGTTGTTGCTGCTGCTGCTGCTACTGCTGGTGGTGCTGCTGCTGCTGCTGCTGCTGCTCCTGCTGCTGCTGCTACCGCTACTGTTGCTGCTATTTCTACTATAACTACTACTGCTACTGCTGGTGCCACTGCTGCTACTGCTATTGCTGTTGCCAAATATGCAGAGGAACTGTGCACAGGCTCCCTATATGTCGTTTTTCTACTTCACGATCAGCAGCAAATACTGGTGAATCGAACACGGAGATGTGCATGGCAGGCGCGCAGGCAGGCAGACAGACAGGCAAGAAGAGCAGGAGGACACGCAGGAAGACACGCAAACAGGGGGGAAACAGCCATGTACGCATGCACGCAGGCAGGAACAAACGCACACAAGCACGCACGTAGGCAGGTAGGCAAGCAGGCAGCAAGCCAGACAAGCAGGCGGCAAGGCAGGTAGGCGGTAGCTGCGCACGCATGCCCGCACGCAAGGGGGCGATCGAGCGACCAGTATCTATAGGGCTGAGAATGGCACACTGTAGCAGGCAGGCAGCAGCAGCAGCAGCCCCTACTACTGCGCAGCCTGGTTAGGTAAATTACCACTGCGCAGCGCACCGAAGCCTGCGCCGTACACTCCGCTCCCAATTACTCATTCTCCGTGTAGGCAGGCAGCCACGAGCAAGCGCAGCCAGTCAGCGAGCGCTATACCGCACCCACGTATGCTGCTACTGCTTCTGCTTCTGCTTCTGCTACTGCTGCTAATGCTTCTGCTACGGCTGCTGCTGCTGCTGCTGCTGCTGCTGCTGCTGCTGCTGCTACTGATGCTGTCGCTGCTGCTGCTGCTGCTGCTGCTGATGTTGTCGCTGTCGCTGCTGATGCTGTCGCTGCTGCTGATGCTGCTGATGCTGTCGCTGTTGCGGTCACTGTTGCTGCTATTGTGCTGCCACTGCTGCTGCCGCCACCGCCACCACTACTATTATTATGACTACTACTACTACTACTACTACTACTACTACTACTACTACTACTACTACTACTACTACTACTACTACTGTTGCTGCTGCTGCGGCTACTACTACTGTTACTGCTGCAGCTACTACTTCTGCTCCTGCTCCTGCTGCTGCTATACTACTGCCGCAGGTCGTGGTGGCTTCATGCCTTGCGCACGTGCGCATCTGTTCTTGTCTCATTATGAGCTAGCTGTACGTTTATACCTGCCATTGTCGTTTACCAATGTGTACGTGTACCTCTTATACGGTCACACCACGACTTATACGTCTATACCTACTATTTCCTTACCGATGGTTACATTTTCAGGTCTGTCACGATCTTATTATCAGATATACGTTTACACGGATGATACTCTAAGAGAAAGTGCTGCCTAGCAGTGCATATGCGATATCTCACTTGCCTAGTAATGATATCTCATCTGCCGATCAATGTATAAGTGATATCTCCCTTGTATAGTAATGTATAAGTGATATTTAACTTGTCTAGTAATGTATATGAGCTATATCGCCTGTTTAGCAATGTATACGCAGTATTTCAACCGATTCTATACTATAATCATGCGTGCAAGTATGAACACACTCGTATATTTTACTCGACAAACTTCAGTTATAGTTTTATATCATGAAGACAATCTGTGATAAATACTCGATCACTTCATATTTTTGGCGTATTTCATTCCTTTACCCGATGAAACCAAGGAAACCACCTGCATCCCCGATTGAATGGTTTACCACGGATAACCGAACATAGTCACCCCTACCCCACCCCTACCCCTCAGACATACGCGCCCATCGGCAATATCCTGTCGGAGGCACTGACACTGCTGCCTACGCGCATTGCCTGCAAAACACGACGGACAACGGGCCCACGTGTACATACATGGTCAGCCCACACTATGCACGCACTAACGTACCTGCCGCTGCGCATGCGCGCATCACGCGAGTCCCCCCCCCATTTCCCCTCCCTGTGCCCACGACCGCCACCCATGCGTGAAGATGGCAGCCGATGTCAGCGGTATATTCCGGAGCCGTCACGAATTAGAGAGGAGGAGTGGGCAGGCGCTGATTATTCCGTAATGAGTCACCGGGAGCGCTGTCCGTCGGTACGGAGCTACGCAGACGATTCCGGTCGTGAACGACGAAGCGTAGGATTCTCGTGCAACCAACTTACGTTTACGTTTGGCAGTAGCGCATGTGTAAAATGCGCGAAATGGGCGGATTATGCACAGCCATTACATTAATGCGAGAAGTCGATTCCGCAATGCGTGGAACAAAGGATATACGCAGCAACTGTACATCGCGAGGCACGTCGTACGTGTGAAATCTGCTGTCGATGTAAATGAGAAAAGAACAGCTCATCTATGAGTTACCGTGCACTTATTTTTACTTCATCTTTGTGCAAACGTCCATTGTTCGGGCTTCCTCCTCATCCTATTGTTTATGGATGTAGGCGATCCTTATGCGGAATAGCAGCCGTACTGCGTAGATGCGAGACAATAGCACCAAACAATTGATTCATACATCATTTCATTATTATACATTGTATATGAGTTAGCTGGTCGAGATGCTATACCGAATACAACAAGCAAACGGAACTAAACCAAGCAAGAAGCACTGGCGGATGATTAATGAAGAATTAAGAAAAATTACCATGGAAACCAATAATCACGTCTTCATATCCTCTTCTCTGCTCACCGTTTCATAATGCCTCTCATTTGCCCCCATGTAGTATTATAGTAATAACGGATGCACTCAAATATATATCACGATCATTCAAGTTATCTTTTTTAGTGTGTCATGCAAACGCAGACATGAAACGTTATGTCACGTGTTTTTACTTGAGTCTCTACATTCATTCATACGTTCGTAAAATAAATGCAGTCATTCGCTCCCCCTCCATCCACGCCCATATCGAAACATGTTCATAAATCGTCCATGCTCTTATCGGTCCTATAGTGGAGAAGTTTCCGAACCGAGTTTACATGAGATTGTGTCACGCAGACACAGGGTGCAGTAATGATCATGTGCGCGGATTCTCGACCTCAGAAAAATGTAATCACGCAGCACCACATCGCCTTTCTGTATAAATTACTGAATACGCAACAACAGCAGGGATGCACCACATTGATTCATACAGACACGCACGCTCGCATACAAACACGTACGCACGCATACATACACACGCGCACGTATGCACACAGCACACACACACGCACACGCACACAACACACTTGCGTACGCACACACGCACCCGCACCAGCACACACACGCACGCACGCACACACAGTTAAGAGAGAGAGTGGGAGAGAGCGAAAGGGAGAACGGGGGAGAACGGGAGAGAGAGAGAGAGAGAGAGAGAGAGAGAGAGAGAGAGAGAGAGAGAGAGAGAGAGAGAGAGAGAGAGAGAGAGACTGACTGCACACACTACAATGACTACCCGATCCTCGACACTACGCAAGCAGAACTGCCGGAGACGCGCTCAATAACACCTCCCCTCCCCCTCTGCGTATACTGCGGACAGCCCTCCCCCACTACGTGAAATGCGGACGCCCCCACCCACTGCGTGTACTGCGGACACCTATCCCCTACTACGTGAAATGCGGACGCCCCTCCCCTTCTAAGTTTACTGCGGACACCCCTCCCCCTCTGCGTGTACTGTGGACATCCCTACCCCTCTGCATGTAATAGGCACACCCCTCCGCCTCCGCGTGTAATGCGGACGCCCCTCCCCCTCTGCATGTAATAAGCACACCCCTCCGCCTCTGCGTGAAATGCGGACACCCCTCCCCTTCTACGTGTACTGCGGACACCACCCCTCTGCATGTAATAAGCACACCCCACCGCCTCTACGTGTACTGCGGACACTCCTCCCCCTCTGCATGTAATAGGCACACCCCTCCGCCTCAGCGTGAAATGCGGACACCCCTCCACTTCTACGTGTACTGCGGACACCCCTCCCCCTCTGCATGTAATAAGCACACCCCACCGCCTCTACGTGCACTGCGGACACCCCTCCCCCTCTGCATGTAATAGACGCACCCCTCCGCCTCTCGTGTAACGAGCATGCCCCCACCCCCCTGCGTGTACTACCTCCCCCCATCCACTGCGTGTAATGTATAAAGACACAAGAGCACGCCCTACGGCGAGCATGGAAATTTATGCGGGGAAAACGACGTGCCTTCTCTGCCATCGTCGCTGGCAGCAACAAGCGGAGAGTAATGATGATCCGAGGCATCCATCGACGGCAACAGCGCGCCCCTACCGGCCTCCGCTGGTCGCCACTGCTAGCGCTGCGGCAGTGTCTGGCCTACATCCCGTCCACGCTAAGCACGCTCAGCTGGCTATACTATACATGTACGTCCGCGCACGAATGCACGCACGCAAGCGCGGTCGACCAGGGGGGAGGTGGACGTAATTTGAATAATACGACCTGAGAAGATTTCAGCCCACCGGCATGCGTGGACCAGCAGCGCCTAAAGCCCGCTGCCGCCGCGCACACAGCGCGCGTCTGCGACAGTCCCTGTAATTTGCTTCCACGTGATTGATCCACCGTAGATGCCTGGTGCCGCATCGCCCATTGCCAGCACTGAGTTACTGCAAGGAAGGGGGAGGAGGAGGAGGAGGCGGCGGCTAAGCCTTAACCGGGCGCCAGACGAGAGAGGCGAGTCGTAGCGGGGGCCATTCATCTCCCGGCTGAATGACAGCGGCCGAATGTCCTACTCGCCGGTCACTCGCTGGACAATGGTGCGAATCGGCGAGCGAAAAGTGTTAAGCCGGCGCAAACACAGGAGCACATTTGTGATCACAAAGGTTCGCTACCTGTGTAGCCAGCAATTCACCGCGCGCAACGCTGCGGCACACTGTAGCCGTAATATGAGAGTCGCGACGATCCGTCGCTGGCGTACGCTTCAACGTGGACGGGGAGGAAGGAGGAAAATGATGGGCCAACCAGTTTCCCGACGAGACGCCTAGACTGGGACTACGTCCGCTAACTTGCGATGACTGACTGCACTCATCAAACGCATTGGTAGGAGGATCAAGTCTGCCCTCTTCGACACTCACACTACATGACAGTGTGCGTGATTGCACGCATGCGTGCATGTGTGCGCGCGTGCACGAGTGCGCGCATGTGGGTTGGCCGAGCAGTTGATCTTACTGCTACTGACTTGACTAACTCGCAAGACAACACCTTAACAATGGTTGCGATGGTCTGCCTTATAAGTTGGCGGTTGCCGTTCCCGCGTCGTGATAGAATTCCTGTCTGCTAATTATTCACAACTGATAATATGTCTCGGTCTTTCCGGTTGTAGGATATAGGCGTGTATTTGTGCAAGCAAATCGCTCGAACACTGTAGTGTGACGACCAGCATGCGCTTAGAAATAAAAACAGCGAACTTGCTGGTAGTACTGTGCCATCAGCCGTTGTCTAGCACAGCCGTCATGGCGATGCGTTAGAGGACCAGCATGGTGCGCGATATCCTACCCACAGTGAACGCAAAATAATAATAGCCTACCCACATCTGATCACGGACGACGGCAAACCAGACGCGAAGTATTAACATCATATCATCAAGAGTACATAGTAGAGACTTCTCTAAGAGAGACTTCTATAAGAGACTTCTCTATTATGTAATCTTGATATCATCTACACCGGCGACGATAGGCTGGCCAGTCGACATCCTCCTCCTCCGACTCTACCGCGCCGAGAACGGCAATAATGTCCAGAACTACGGCAATAATTTGTTCTTGGAAGAGGAGTGGGGGCAGAGGTGCGTGCGCAGAGAAGATCACTGACAATTCTTCGCGGAAGAGGACCGGGGGGAGACGCGCATGCGACGTTAGTCACTCCTAGCGCAGCATCACTGCTAGCTTCGTCATCATCATAAGCAAGCAAAAAAAATCGGCGTTGCGCGCCTGGCAATCAATAATCCGCTGACCTGTATTCAGGTTGCCCCTCAAATACCCTCTAAGAATACCTATAGCGGGTGACGATTGACAAACGCCACCGAATGTACGCGGACGCGCTCTTGACGGTGGTTTCGGCAAATATTGTAAAACCATGCGAGCACGCGTGTTGCCAAATGCACAGAGAGACTCGCATGATCATGACAGCATTATTATCAATGGTGAGCGCACGGGCTCGGTAGGACGCGTATAGAACGCGTGCTCTCCCACCAGAGAATCCGTTGGGGAGAGAGAGAGAAAGAGAGAGAGAGAAAGCGAGAGAGCGAGAAAGAGAGGAGAGAGAGAGAGAGAGAGAGAGAGAAGAGAGAAGAGAGAGAGAGAGAGAAGAGAGAAGAAGAGAGAGAGAGAGAGAGAGAGAGAGAGAGAGAGAGAGAGAGAGAGAGAGCGTGAGAGAGAGAGA
>NW_014577101.1:691251-716156 GCF_000485595.1 Priapulus caudatus | reverse complement strand
CACGCTCTCTCTCTCTCTCTCTCTCTCTCTCTCTCTCTCTCTCTCTCTCTCTCTGACTCACTCTCTATCTTTGTGTCTTTCTGTTTCGCCATCTCTTTTCCCTCCCCTCTTTTCACACCACTCCCTCTCCCTCCACACCGATTCCTTGCTCCCGGTAACACATTATCTCCTTTGCCCATCTCATCTGGCTTCACCAACATCACTCATCGCCTCTTGACGCTTACAGCTACTGATGCGGAACGTGCGCGTACCTTTCTGCCTGTATCCTCCAGTGGAAGAGATGCTGTCGTGTAGCACTGGTAGGCCGGCTGGTGATTGATCGAGCTCTGCAGGTCTGAAGCAAACAAGGAAATCTCTCGTCAGAAAGCTTTCTTATATATATGCTTTCCTATCTGTCTAACACTGCTCGAGGCAGGCGCGACCTTTCATAGCACACCCCGTAGTAACACGTGTTCCAGCAGAGACCAGATGGTCACTCCACCGCGTCACACCCTATCCTTTCCTCTCAAGCGATTATCTTTCAGTGAGTGGAGGTCATTTTAGTCACTCTACGAAGTCCCCTGCCGGTGTTCCATAGTATAGAAACGAAGGGACCAAGCATGGCGTTGTCTTTCCAATTGCTTACGGGGATATCCTATGTATCGGTAGTTCTTCCTGGCAACCGAAGATCAACTAACTAGGTCACTCTTCAGAGTGTCTGCTATACTCAACCAGGACACGCATTAACTTAATTAACCAGTTTTAAGGCGTGAAATACTACCAACTTGCAACTTGCTTGTGTTGCAACACCCCTCTCCAACTAGGCGATCAAATACATCAATTACAATGCAAAATCATTAAAAAGTCACTCATACCAAGTCTACCTAAAAAATACTTAACGATTATCTTTTGTAGACAAAACACAATAGAATACAGTTGGACATGAATGATTATAGTGAGTTTCTATTATGAATGCGAGTGTGTATAGATTCAATAGACACTTTGGCACCGCACATAAAAGTAGTTGGGATGAGTGAATATAGAGTTAGCCCTGGGACGAGCCATTCCACAACAATAAATAACTGTGGAGTGAACAGCATTTCTAAATTTCAGATGCAATAAAAGGCAAATTACGCTACGCGGACATCCAATTTCAAGTGGTCACACACAATGAGAATGCACACTACCATATTATATCACACACCACCATCAGATCTCTGGTCGAACACGCCAGTGTGCAAATGTTATCACTTGGACATTATACTACGCGCACCCGCACATACGCGGGGTCATGAGTAGCAGATACATCGTACAGGCACATCACACACACGCACACGCGCGCGCGCGCACGCACGCACGCACGAACACGCACGCACACACACACACCAACACACACACACACACACACACAACACACCACACACACACACACAACGCACCCGCGGGCATTCAGTCTCTTGCAAATGTTTATACGTGCTCATTCCCGTTCTTCACAGTCATAAGTCAAGCGCACTTAAACGGTATCCCAAACCCTTTCCGGAGCGAGCAATTCTGTCCGCGTATATATCGTGCGAAGCAGCATTTCCATAGATATCACAACGTTGATGCTAAGCTAGCATCAACGGGTACTTGGGCCCTATAATGGCACAAACCCGTACCGTACAACGCCGAGAATTAGGTCTAAACATATAATACAGAGTACGCGCGGCGTGTAATGCTAAGTGCAACCATTATCATTATGTTAAGTCGCGCATATGCATACAATATCGTACAATATGTAGTTATAGTTATATTTTATATTTACGGTCTGCTTTAAAGACACAACACAAATTTTCCAATGCTACATAATAAACCCTGTAATGTGGCTCACATATACATACATACACACATACACACATACACACATACACACATACACGCCAAACGCACACACGCACGCACGCACACACACACACACATCATGATAATATATTTATATAATATAATATATATATATATATATATATATATAAAATATAGAGAGAGAGAGAGAGAGAGAAGAGAGAGAAGAGACAACAGAGAGAGATATTTACGATAAGGCATAGTATATATATATATATTATATATATATATATATATATACATATATGTTAATTTTTTAATTGACGGTGTTTGTTTGTCTATGCGAGTCTACTCGACTGTAAAGAATTTCAATGAAATCAACATAACAGTCGTAGCAGCAGCTAACGTGAACAAAGGACCCCTGCCTCTTGATGTTAAAACATGCTCAGCCCACTTTCTGCGGATTTTCATAAATTTCCATATGATTATATTATAGCCATCACGCAGCAGTAATCTGACAAAGGAAGGCATTAATCTTCATCAGGATTCGGCTTACAGTGTGCGCGCTATCGCAGCACATGGACCCAAACCCAAGTCAGCATTACACCTCAAGACAAGCTGGCTAAAACAAGCAGAGGTGACTGCCGAACAGCACATTAGTACATGCTTATTGATATGCATCTTTATATCGACTGAGCGCAGACAATGTTTGTCATTAAATCCACCAAAATGAATGATGTATTACTATATATAATGCCGCGCGTATGTGTGTGAGAGAGTGGGTGGGGGGTGGTGGGTGGGTGGATGGATGTGTGTGCGTGCGCGCGTACGTGTGTTGGTGGGTGTTCGTGTGTGCGCGCGCGTGCGTGCGTACAACAGTGTATAATATTATCAGGAGTAAGATAATATAGGATCCTATATTATCTTACTCCTGATATTATGTGAGTGCGTCTGTGCTAATGCAAGCATGTGGGTGGGCGTGTATAACTGTGGCTATAGCCTATAGGCTATATGCTTGGTTTACCTGGGGGCATATTAGGTCTTGACTATGCTGAACATCATTACGTTCTAGGTTGCATCCATTCTTCAAATTCGAAAGACGAGTCACATTACAAAAAAGGGTCCCTGAAGATTTTAGATTCATCATGCCGTTGTAGATTTTATAACCTGTTCTTCATCGGGAGAAGGCTAACATGATCCACTCTCGCACACTCTTTGGTCACCATCAAACACGATTGATCACGCTATTGCCTATAGGAAGGCCACATGACGATAAGTCTGACAACACACGTTTAGATGAACACACGGGCACAAATTCATAGGAACAGCATACCCCCACATCAAGGACTCACCCGTCACTAGGAGTCTAAGTTAGGTTAAATTGTCTAAGTTTTGCCAATCTTTGGCTGTATGAGAGTCATGTATGCTTTGCATAGCTGCTGCAACAAACACTGCAGCGATCGGCCTAATAGCTAAACCTACGTGTAACAGATACATACGCAAGTTACCTGCCTAGCCAATATCGCTACGGGAAACAGAAAAATGCGTCCTCATTCCTACAGGATCCGTCATCGTATATTACACGTAAGTATTGACAAATGTCTCCCGCTGACTAAGGACGAGTACTGCGGCAGCATAGCGCGTGTCATATCAGGAGAATGTATATTAACACAAACGTTGATTACACTAGCCTAAGATGCAACACCGTGTACCACTTTACAACAGCAAAAATCCATTTGAGAATAAAAGTATAGCTAAAAGTATGAAACGATGCGAACATGAACTAATTTTTCTCACAGAGAGAACGATTAATGACTCATCTATGTCCCGCGTACTACACAGTAAAACCTACCTGTTCTATACACCCATCTATATACTGGCTCACGCTCCTTATTAGTGGCTGCACTATCAAGCACTCAGCCAAATTCTGCTCCACGGTGATGCGACGAGCGAGAGCGAAGACGCAACGAGCGAAAAACTCCGACGAGCGTTTCGTCTGCCACAAGCCCGCTTTACATACGCGCGTAGCGTTTCTGACACCTTTTGCTTGAGAAACCACAGAGACCTGCTCCACATACAACACTCCGTACGGCGCACGATCATTTAGCACCAATCCAAGAAACCATGCAACGACGGTGACTATTGCATTAGCACATAGCGTGGACAGCGGCTAGAGCTTTTTAGCGTCTGTGGCTAAATAATGAAACGACGGTGGCTCAAACTTCGGCTAAAACCTCGAAACACCCAGAGCGACACTGCCTGCTACCATACTGTCGCTGCTAGTAAGATTTGTGGTGGTGACTCTACGTGCGCGCGCGAAGGAAATGAAAGAGAAAGCGAACTCACGGGTTTGTAGGGCACTGTATCTCTAGGTATGTAGGTCAGCATAATCGTTAGTTAAGAAAAGTCGCTGGCGAAGCACCGTACGAGTTGTAGGACCGCGTGATCGCCGTTGCCAAGGTCGCACCCTATCCTTACATCTTCCCGATCCGTATAATTTTAGACTCCCTTACCCTGCCTTCCTCGTACACACGTACTACCTACGTACCAAATGTCCGCGCGCAACAAAAGTGAAAGGATAAACGTAGCGCATCAAGTGGCTCAATTGCCCGGCGCGTTTTTTTTCAGGGCCACTTTCCGCCACTGCTCGTGCATACGGAGCAATTCGAAACACAGTCGCACAAAGCAACGCGAGTCGCCGTACGCATGCGCGCACAGGATGCAAGCTGCTTCTGGAAGGATGGTGAACACGCGACTAGTGGAAGCATCTAGCACGCGGAATCGCACCGGATACGGGCTGCTTCTGGAAGGATGGCGGATATACGCAAATATTGGAAACATCCAACAGGGGAAATCGCATCTTTTCCTAGAAGGAGGAGTTGCGCCATAGCTGGTAACAAGAAACCATGACGCAAGTAAGGAAGACGATAACTAAAAGATCGCGTGGATTTTCATTTCATATATGCTCCAAATGTTTACTTGCCAGCTATTAGATGGTACACACGATATATAGGGTTCGTGAATGACATGCTGCAGTTTACATCCAGTTGGAAACATTGATAGAATAGTCAATACGAGTACAATCTACATTTCCTCCGATTTTAAGGCCCGTAAATTTTTCAGATACTGCTGGACCAATAAAGTCAAACCTATCCTGTGTAATCAGCAGTGCAGTGCTTTAACATAGGCTTATACAAACAATAAGTAGTATCATAGCACTCGAATAAGTATCCAACCCAGCAATATCAATTTACACCACGGTCTTCAATAGATCGTAAACAGTGTGAAACGTTACTATTCCGATATCGATATTTTGGACCGCTACTACTACTACTACTACATGCACAGTAACTATGAGAAGGTCTATGTCCCCCAGGGTACTGCCGGAACGTACCCTAGTACTATCTAATATGCCGGACCGTACCTCGCCTACTCCACTAACGAGTCTAGGGAGGCTTTAATACTGATCATTCTTACGTAAAAAATAGTCGTATTTGTTGTCTGGTATACAAATCCGAGAGCACAGCGAACATGCCTGATTGTTAGAGCCCGTATAAAATACAGGCTCAAAAAAGTAGTCAAAATACACCTGTTTAAAGCCGCACTATGGCCTATGCGCATCCAAACGCTGATTTCTCCAGTACTAGACTAGCAAATACTTCGTGGCATGCATAATCACACTATCTTATGGCAAAATAAACTCTAGTTCCTCCCATTTCACTGCGCGTTTGCTTAAAACCCACAAGAAAGAGGTGAAAAATCTGGTAATCTGGCGCCAACGCTAAATTGTTTGCCAAACAATTTCGCCAAGAAACGGTTAGGTGACGTTACATGTTTTTATTTTTGCTACACCCGTACCGCTGTACCGCAGCACCGCTGTGCGGTTGCTTGGCAGGGCAACGCAAAAGTGTCAACAAATCGGAGAATTTGAATAACATTGGAGGTATGTTTAAATGCCTTTTATAAGACAACGCGCGGTGAAATGGGAGGAACTAGAGTTTATTTTGTCATAAGGTAGTATGATTATGCATGACACGAAGTATTTGCTCGTCTAGTACTGGAGAAATTAGCGTGTAGATGCGCATAGTGCGGCTTTAACCGATTCGCCAGACACGCCGAAGAATTCTAGACACGCATCATATTCAAACACCCATCAGACGTGAATTTTCTATCCATTATTATACACGATCTCCTAGCGGGGGTCTTTAATAACATTATATACTAAAGACCTATAAACGCGAAAGACACGGCATGTACAAATCGGCTATTGCCGAATTCTGATAACGCATATAACCAAAAACGGACGTCAATGTACGGTTACAGCCCTATAGACCGAAGGCCCGATAGACCGAAGGTTTATTCGAATACGCAGCGGCTACACGTCCGGAATCGGTCGCCTAGCCTCCAGGCTACGCATCCGGACATCCACTGATGCCGTATTCGAACGTGAATATGCCGCACATCTAGCGATGCCACTATACACCCTAACCTTAACCCTAACCCTAACCATAACTATAAACCCTAACCTTAACCATAACCATAACCCTAACACTAACCCTGACCCTAACTCTAACCCTAACCCTTTGCAATATTCGGTCTATCGGACCTTCGGTCTATCGGACCTTCGGTTTATCGGACCTTCGGTCTATAGGTCCCTTTTCAATATTCGGTCTATCGGACCTTCGGTCTATCGGACCTTCGGTTTATAGGGATGACCCCCAATGGTATTGGTAACGGGATTATAAACTGGTATTAGCGCGCTATTTTAGATCCCAATAAATGACTTCACCCCAACATGTATGCGCTGCACTTACGCTGCCAGGGTCTATGTCTCCCTGGGTACTGCCGGAACGTACCCTGGGTGCGGTCCGGTATACCGGAACGTACCATGGTACTATCTAATATGCCGGACCGTACCTCGCCTATTCCACTAACGAGTCTAGGGAGTCGCCTACGACTACTCCCTAACCCTAACCATATCAGATAGTTACCAGGGTACGTTCCGGTATACCGGACCGTACCCAGGGTACGTTCCGGCAGTACCCAGGGAGACATAGACCCTATCAGCTGCACTTACCCCTCCCACTGTCTGTGAGTGAACATAGAACAGGACCTATGTACGATAAACTGGAGACGGGTGAGTCATAGTTGGGTGCAATACATCGAACAGCCTGCAGCGAGACAGCCGGCCGGCCCTACAACTGATGGAATATTGATGCGCAAGCTCTTCTGCAGCGCAAGCGCTATGCTGGAGCACCAGGCCTTGGCAGACATTTCCAGAGCTGAATTCTTAAGTACCATGGCCCAGGGTAAAGTATACAGTAAAAGAAATGGCGGGTGGGGACTCATCGGGATGAGGCCTGTTTCTGATACTGCTACTGCTGCTACTGCTTCTGCGCCTACTACTGTTACTGCTGCTCATAGGGTCTATGTCCCCCAGGGTACTATCGGAGGGTACCCTGGGTACGGTTCGATATATCGGAACGTACCCTGGTAGTGGTAACTATCTGATATTGTTAGGGTTAGGGTTAGGGAATAGGCGACTCCCTAGACTCGTTTGTGGAGTAGGCGAGGTACGGTCCGGCATATTAGATAGTACCAGGGTACGTTCCGATATATCGAACCGTACCCAGGGTACGCTCCGATAGTACCCTGGGGGACATAGACCCTCTCAGCGTTACTGCTGCTGCTGCTGCTGCTGCTACTGCTACTGCTGCTGCTTCTGCACTTACTGCTGCTACTGCTACTGCTACTGCTGCTGCTACAGCTACACATACTACGCCCTCGCCTGGACCACGTCCTTGCTAGTTGCAGAGGTCGTAAAGTACTATTGTTCGGTCCTCAAAACTCCGGATGTCTTCATGACTGCACACGTCATCAATTCGAGAAGGAGTGTTTCAAATGTAAGCAGTTTGCACCATCTGAGATTGAACACGTCTCTGGCAGTTTCATAAATGCACACCTAACTTCTCTATACGAAGTCATCTCTCAGTAGATCGAAGCTACCAAGCCTAAAATGCATAGACGTTAAAGAAATAAATGTTGAAGAAATTAATTCGATACAGAAGATCTGCCAAATTCAGATGACAATGAAAACCATTATTTCATACTTATATTATACACTTCAAACTTTTACTATATATTACTAACTTTTATACTTGTTTTAAGACCATGAATAAAGAAGGCCTAACAAATCAGGCTTAATCGAAGTCATGTTTAAAACGTAACATTTGGATTTTCGGTGTGTGAGACATTTAGCTAGCCTGTTTAGTTGCACCTGGCACTTAATTTCCTACAGGCTTTGTGGTTGGGCTCGATCGTCAGCACTTCTCTGCAATTTGCCGCACTGCTGAGAAAGGGTCAGTTAGAGTTTACCAAAGGCGGTAAGATCAGCATTGTGCATCCCAGGTACCACGCACCAAAGACATCACTTCGTGTCCTATTATATATATATAAAGTTGTTCAGCCGAATTTGTGTGCTCGCTCGAGAACTCCGCAGTCTAGGGTAAAACTAAATATATTTTCAGAATCAGCACGTCTGGGAGGTGGTTCTGGCTGAAAATTTCAAAAGTTAAAAAGTTGAAAATTTATAAAAATTCTATTCATCAATAGATGGCATACATTTTAACATTATACATCACGTACGTGTGAATCCATCGTGTATAACCATAACGGACCAGAACTGTACATAACGGACCAGACAGACTTTCCACTGTAGCCGAATGGATAAAGCATCGGACTCCTAAACCATTGATTCTGGGTTCGAATCCCACCTCGGGAAATGCTTTGTTTCTTTACTTTTGGACTGTTTAGTATGTACTTCTGCCGTATTCTAATTCACCGTTAATTTCACATTTTTTTTACCACATTTAAACTTTTAGTAAAAATCCAGAATAAACTATGGTAGATGATAATAATAGCGCAAACGGACGGGAACACTTCACGGAAGCCTATGTAGGTATAATATTATGATATTTTCTATATAATTTCATTTTTGACTTTTTTATTTTAATGACTTTTATCTTTTGATTTCTTATTATTTTTTTACTGTTGGGATGGGATGGCATGCGATGGAATGGGAAGGGATGAGATGGCATGGGATGGCATAGGATAGGATGGGATGGGATGGGATGGGATGGGATGGCATGGCATGGCATGGCATGGCATGCGGTGCGATGGGATGGGATGGGATGGGATGGGATGGGATGGGATGGGATGGCATGGCATGGCATGGCATGGCATGGAATGCGATGGACGGATGGATGCATGGATGGATGCATGGATAGATAGATAGTTCGATTTTCTTTTGCTATTTTCCTTTCAACCAAGCGGTCACCAAATGAGTAACGCCACTGATTTCCCCGGGCAACGCCGGGTATCCCGCTAGTATATATATATATATATATAGCGGGCGATGCTACTGTACAAATTGGTGCAGCCGGGGAAAATTACGGGGGAATAGAATGTTGTTCTATGTTGGAACACGGATGAAATTTCACATTGAGTTTAAACAGCGTAATGTGGCGCAGCAGCAGCTAGTCGTGCAAACCTGTCGCAAACCCGAACCCGTAGCGAACGATGTGTGCAACGTCCGTTTGTTAACTAACTGACTCAACGCCGCGCGGTGGTGTGACACCCGCCAATAGAAGAACAACTCGTACGGTGATTAAATTCTGCGATGCGTTGCATTGCAGGTTGTGGAGCAAAGGTGAATGTCTGTCTGCCTACCTTACTTCATACCTGGCACCACTCGCTAATGCTATGGCATAACTCCACCGCACTTACTTGCGATTATGGGTATACACGCATGCACCCGGACACGCGCGCGCACACACACACGCACGCACGCACGCACGCGCACACACACACACACGCCCCCCCCCACACACACACCCCACACGCACGCACGCACTCACGCGCGCACACACACACACACACACACACATATATGGCACCCACATTGGTCTGCCTGCCTGTATGTCAGCATGTTTATCTGCCTGTATGCCAGCATGTCTGTCTATATTTTAGGCTGGCCGTGTTTGTCTAGCTATCGCTTCATCCATCGATACGCCTGTTTGCCTACCATCCAGCTATTTCTGTGCATCCATCTGTCTATCCTCTAGCCCGCGCCTACCCCCCCCCCTTACCTACCCAACATATCCGACAGTTCGCTCGTCCATTCGTCCGTCTGTCTATAACCATGCGTGAGCGCACGAGCACACATGGTCACGCACGCATACATTCACAAACACGCGCACGCACGCACGCACGCACGTACGCACACTGTCTAATTTGTTATATGCCTATACATATACATTTGCTTTCATGATATTGATGGCAGGATGAATGTGGAAAATTACTTTCAAGCCAGATGCACTCACAGGCATCAATTATTAATTAAAAGGGTAGAGCCCATTAGATGGGAGGGAACAGCATCGTCTGCCTCCACACGGCTCGCACGATCTCTCCATCGCCAAAAACAAGCTAGGTACCCAGCGCAGCGACGACAAGCCACTAGGTTACGTTCGTAACGTACTACAGTATACATTTATGCTAATTCATGAAAAAAATATATGCCAAACCAGCTCGCATTCCGCTTATCGGCTTCGCTGAGTGAGGCTGAGCAGCGACCATAACAGTGATCGAAAAAAATCACGGAACCAGATACGAATGCGGCCATCGATCATCGATAGTAGCCATGTGTACATGTATACTACTACATCCATCGCACTCTACACTCGGTGTGGTGGCGGTGTGGATGGGAGGGAGGGGGGCAAAACATGTAAATAAGGAAATCTCTCCACGCGATGTTTGGTTCGTGTTAGATGCTCGCATGTTTTCATTTCACTTCGCGAGATGGCTTCTTCAGGGGAAACGCCAATTAGTTCCTCGGCTGACTGCTTCCTTGCTAGTTACAAGGTACAAGTAGTACAAATGACTGCAGTAATTAGTGCGAACAGGGATACCTTTGATCAACGAAACCAAACAAATCGTCGACATCGCGAACACATGTGGCAGGCTGAGGCTGTGACGGTCCGCACACACAGCAACGCTACTCGCCAAACTGCCGCCACCTTCGCCACCCCTCAAGATACGAACGTCGACACACGCACGCACGCATGCACCGCACTCACGTCTCACAGCATGGATGCTGGCTGGCTGATTGCACTTTCCCATTAGCGGGGAACCCAATCACGCAGCACTCGTGCATCGCGGATAGAGGGCCTTCGCGCCGAGCTGAAGCCAATAGCAGCAGGGAGCGGCTTCAGGTTGGGAGGCAGTCGATACTACCGGCCAGTATTAAAGGGCTCCCTGCGGTACACGCCAGCGGGACTACGTGCACTCCTACTGCCTATCGGCGCACGAGCCCCGAGTACATTAGTTATCACTGACAGCTGCCGCCGCTGCACTCTCTCTCACACACACACACACACACACACACACACACAGTACATCCCAGTGGAAGCAGAGACGCAGATTTCAGCGGTAGCGCAAAAGCAGGTTTTAAAGGGTGAAACTCGCACGGCAGCGCCGACATCATTTCGTGCGCACGTGATTTCCACGATCTTACCTCGTAACGATTCAGCAGACTAGGTTATAATATACCACGCTAACAATTAGTTCGTATTGAAGGGTTAATAATGACAAATGTCATTATTAACATTTGTCGTTATTAACCCCTGTTCGTATGTACTGAAAATTATTCTCACAAAGAAAAACTCGTTCCGTGATCTGTTAACTGCACTGCCTACTCATCGTACAGTATATTGAGGGGGCTATACGGGTATACCATCCTGTTCGCTATCTCCTTCGTGGGTTCTGCCAGAGTGAAAGTCAGCATGCACCCTAGGCTGCTGTGGATCTGAGCGAACATGTGGAATTTTAACTTGGAATGCGAAAGGGGCTACCGGCACGCGGTCTCTCCGCCAGTACACGTCTGCCTGCCTGTCTGCCACGCAGGTCTTTTATCAGAACGGTGTGGAAAAGACGCTGCGATGCCTTTCTTTGCCAGACGGTAGCATCATGCGATTATGAAGGTCTTATTTGAATCAAAGGCATTTCCCTTACGAAGACATGGTTCACATCCTAGCATAGGCATAGAGGTATGTATGGCGGGGGGGGGGGGAGGGTTAGCGTCTACATGCGGAACCCAGAGACATAAATAATAGAGCTAGCATAGCTTCGACTTCACAATTTCTGAAATTCCCGTTTCTTTGGCAAAAAAATTCAATTAGGAGAATTTACGTCCATTATTTCAGTTGCTAATTGAAATAATGAGTAACGTTCTTCGTTGAAAATATTTCACAAAACTGATCAAGTACGACAGTTTGGATCACCAGCCGAAAGTCGGCTTTACACTGGGCAGATCTAACGTAAAAACTCACGTTCCCCGACCCTATGAAGAGCTAATAATACCTAGTATTCCACCATTAGGTATTATTAGCTGTTGACCCCATCCCAGTATGACTTTTATTTGGAAGCGTCAGGGGAAGGAACATGATGACATCACAAAAACGGATCTTTTGGAATTATACAGAATTTTGACAAAGAGTATTTTCATGTGTTTGCGTAGCCAATACAAAATATCAAATGTTTTGTCTATATAGCTAAATATCAAGGATTGATCACTGCAACTGTATTGTAAGCGATAAGTAAGGAATTCACCGTTGGTCGTACATTGGTAACCACGTTGAAGCAGAAGTAGTGGTATGAAGTACGTGCATTTCCCGTCATTGTGTGAAATAAAATGGCCAAATGAAATTTTGGTACGTCTGAGCAGTGAGACGCTATGTTCACTGGACACATGCTTCGTCTATATTCTTCCCTCCCCATGTCTTCATCATCCTCATCATACTCGCTGTCTCCATCCTTGTACTAATGAGCCCACTTCATCACCTTGCAAATACGTTATAGGGTATACGTTATTAGGGTAAACAAGGAAAACAACAGCATACACAATACTGTGTTTTAGCCTAACATTGATCCTGCTTTTAAAAACGATGGGTAATACTGCTAGCTGCAACAGTTCCTATGGTTTATTCCCATTTCGCCATTTTCCCACTTCGCCATTTGCCATTTCGCCATTAAAAATTCCCACTTCGCCATTTGCCATTTCGCCATTTCCCGTTTCGCCATTTCCAACTTCGCCATTTTCCCATTTCGCCAGTTTCCCACTTCGCCAGTTTCCCATTTCGCCAGTTTCCCGTTTCGCCAGTTTCCCATTCCGCCATTTCGTCCTATCTCCCCGACCACCCCCTTGTTCGATGTGGGTTAAAAGTAGGCCTCTGTATTATAAATTATAACGAATCTTTAGATATGGAGTCAACTATTTATTTGAAGAACAAGAAAGCGAAATCGTACATATCAAAACAAATGGATCATGTACAGGCACCCTAACCCTAACCCTAACCCTAACCCTAGAAATGACTCTTTTTTAAGAATGGAAGGATCAATTTCGTGCAGGGGGTGGAAGCAACATAAAATATTGGCGAAATGGGAAACTGGCGAAATGGGAAAATGGTGAAATGGGAAAATGGCGAAGTGGGAAAATGGCGAAATGGGAAATGGCGAAATGGGAAATGGCGAAGTGGGAAAATGGCGAAATGGGAAGACACCGTTCCTATATCACAAATATCCCACCGTTCCTTTCCCCTGCACCTAACAGTATAGCTAGTAACCTAATTCCCCATACAAGCGGAATACGCGCCGTTTCAAATTTGCTGGCTTATACATGATCCTCCGTTGTTCGTGTTTAATAGCGGGTAACATCTCACACCATACACATCACACTCATCTTCATTGATAAACTGAACCACTAGAAATGACCCCTTGACCCAGCACCATACGCAGACCATGCATATCAATTACAAACATCAAAAACAGTCCTACTAGTACCTACTACTACTACCTTAGTAACTGCTACTGCTGCTACTGCTACTGCTACTGCTACTGCTACTCCTACTGCTATTGCTACTGCTACTACTACTACTACTACTACTACTACTACTACTACTACTACCGCTGCTGCTGCTACTACTACTACTGCTGAGGATGATGATGATAATGATGATGCTACTGCTTAGCAGCTACTACTACTACTATTGCCGCCGCCACCGCCGCCCCCACCCACCACCACCAACGCCAAAATTAACACTACTACTACTATACTGCCACTGCCACTACCACTACCACGACTACTAACTACTAGTACTGGTAGTACTACTACTGTGAATGCATTCAATCTCACTCGAGCTCTTAAGAGGATATCGAGACCTTATATACCAAATACAGGATGTTTTCCCGAAAGAATGGGCTACTCTGCATAGGTTGATTCAGAGAGACCCAGCCCTTTTCCCATGACTGCCGGCCTGTGCGCCAGAGTCTGCGCAGCATGGCAAACACGGCTATTTAAACACACTGCAGCTGCTCTAGAAGTTGGCAGCGAACCCAGCAGACAGTATACATCCTGCCTGTACTGCAAACACATGATTGTGCGCCCGCACGCCCGCACGCATGCACGCACGCATGCACAGAGGAAAGCAGCGATTTAGTGCAACGCACAAAACTGTCTCTTACTACTGACAGCATTCGAAAGGCAGGCAAGCTAAACCATAGACATCCAAAGTAAGGTCTCTACGGTTTCCTTTTGTTCTACTCGTGTTGTTTGAATGGTCGCTTTATTTTCTTCCAATTTTCACGAACATAACCCTAACCCTAACACACACGCGCGCGCCTGCGACTTTATTTCATTCCGCTATTTATTTCGTTAGCTATTAAACGCATGTACGAACCCCAAGTCACATGTATTTAGTGACCAACGTACAACAGCATGGCTGCTTTTAGTTTAGATAGCGTGGACTCGGCGCACGAGCACACAAGTGCAGGGGAGATTAGACATATGCACGCTGACGTTGATAATTTATTGAGCCACATAATCACACGCACGCGCGCGCGCGCGCACACACACACACACACACGCACGCACGCACAAACACACACACACAGACACACACACACACACACACACACACACACACACACAGTCACACACACACACACACACGCGCGCGCGCGCGCGCACGAACAGCAGTCGACACTATACGCGCTTCATGCGTCGTATATGCGTTCATGCGTATATGCGTATATATGCGTTCATGCGTATATATGCGTATATATGCGTTCATGCGTCGTTCGGGCGCGACTGCCTCTGAGCATACGCATCTACGCGGCCGCCCGGGCGCTGGCTGGTGTACCCCCCCCCCTCCTCCATGTGTGACCGTTGCTACACCCATGTCCATCGTGCGGACAAAGAGCGTAGAAACAGGTCTGCCCCCTTAATCCACGGCCAGCATAAAATCCTATGCAGGCCACCAATCAACAATCCGGCTAAGGCCGGTGGGTGGACGACAGCATGCAGACAAATAAACAGTGGGAACTGGCGGGCGCTAACTTGTCCACCATCATATTATGTTCCCCCATAATGGCCCCTATAGGCAGCCATACAGGCAAGTTGGATTTTCCCACAGTCCTCAGTGTGCAGATGTGATGGACGGGTGAAAGAGAGAAGGCAGACTGGGCCTGACAGCACGGGGTCCTGATAGGTTGGCTGAAACACTGCATTCAGCGCATCCAATTAGCCGCGGATATGCTCTCCTCTGCATCGACAGTACCAGTGTGCGCGCATGCTACGCAGTACAATGCCTGCTGCTGCTGCATCACAAATGCATAACCGCACAGGTACGGACGGCGGCAGCAGCAGCAATGACAATCGCTTTCTCGATGCGAAATCGTAGTATGTGCAATATCACGCATATCATAACTAGGAACTTGTAACTAAGCACTGCAATGAAGAGTAAAATAATACGTGTAACAATATCAAGAGCGTATTAAGAAGCCTTCACAATATATATAACGCATTATTTCACCCCTGTACAATTATCAGGGCACACGGACAGGTATGCACGAAAAGGATCGAGATGGCGGAGATTCTTGTTTACTTCAACTTCACCTGCTAATAACTGTCGAGCGCGTCATTCCTCATCCTCACGATGGCATTTCAATCCCATCACGCACACGGATTTCATATCACATACTATAACTGTAAGACGCCTTACAACGACAGGGGTGGTCAGAATAACAAGCTACCCCCTGCACTCCTAAATGCTAGGCTCCAGGTTTGACCCTGTTCCCAACGCTGGCAATATTGACCAAGCAAGAATGCACACAGAGCAAGTTTCAGGGTGCCATGAATATTTGTGCCGGGGAAGGGGTGGGATTCTAGAAGGGGCCGCAATGGACGCATGTACGACTTAAATCAGATGCGCGTCTGTAATTTCATCCGTAAAGCAACCTAACTTGTATTGGTCGTTTATAAATTTCAAATCGCACACATGTGGGTATAAGGTATGGTAGGTGTACGCAGTCACTCATAGCATAGTCAACTACACAAATACATAGCATAATATATGGCATAGCGATTCATCTACGACGTGCAGTCTTATTCATAGCAAATGGCAAAACAAGAGCACGTACTGCATGTAGTTGTTCTAGTTCTCTCTACTGTTCCCACCGGTTCCATCCTCATTATGTTTGTGTACTTGGCCGAAATCGAATTTTGATGTGCATTTTTTGGTACAGATACTCTCGCGTCCTGTGCAACGACACCATTGGCGCCACTTTGCACAAAGCCTAGCGCGGACCTTGCCAAACGAAGGACATAGCTACCGCTGCCGCGCTTTCACGCTACCATGTTCTTTCTCCATGGATCGCATGCTATTTGCTCGCATAATAACCATGCCCGCCATTCTGCGGCGATAACCCCACAGTTATACACCCGTGCACATTTGCTTTGCAAAATCCCGGGTGTTTTTGCCCGGAAAGGAGACCAGTTTAGAGAGACACGTACGGGCATCCATTTTCGGGTGTGCAATCATTAATTCAAACACAGTGGCTGTGTGCATGCACCCTATGCATCGAATCTGTTCACCGTGTGTTCGTTGGGGAAGGAGTAGAGAAGATATTGTGAGGCCATATAGTGTATTACAAGATCACTTAATTGTGACTTCATGAAAACTAAGGACAAATAAGAAAATGACTAAAATAATACAAAGATTAAATTTTATAATGAAATTTAATCGGACCCTTTTAAGGATAACAGTGACCATTGCAACTATGGTTATCTTAGGGTGCGCAAGTGACTCATCAACCCATCCCACTGTGTAATGTTTTCTGGTTTTTACACATAATTATATCGCGTTCATATCATAACATAAACATTACACATTAACTCCATATCTATTATTGGACAGACATATGTACTTGGTGGGAAATCCAAAGGCACACCAGACCCTGTACTTAGCATACTACTGTATGTCTACATGGGACGTATTGATGTAGCTGCTATACTCAGTGCTGCATGCTGTATATAGGGCCAGCAGACTGGATCAGAGAGTTCTGCCTGAGTGTACACATACAAACCACCACTCAACTTGAACGCCATGCTGGGCTCAGGACAAACAGGCTTGGCGCCAACCAGCCAAACCCCCACATGAGCTTACAAAGCTGCATGCATGTACTGAGCCTGGACACGATGACCAATCTATGCATGCAAATGGGAAGCTTCGGGAGATTGAAATGAATAGATAGCGAGTGAATAAATGGGTGTGTGAGCGAGTGCGCACGTAAGGGAGTGAGTGTAGGAGTGAATGTGGTAGTGAGTGTGTGAGTGAGAGTGAGTGAGTGAATGGGTGTGTGAGTACGAGAGTAAGTGTGTGAATGAGAGTCAGTCAGTCAGTCAGAGTGAGTGAGAGCGAGTGAGAGAATGAATGAGTGACTGAGTGAATAGGAGATTGAATGTATGTGTGTAAAGCACGTATGTATGCATATTGCACAAAAATATAAAAACCAAGTCTACGATAGACAAGCTACCTCTTGTATGGGAAATCTCCTTCATAACATATTAAAGATGATAAATAGATGCATTACTGTACATTTCTTGAAGATTCAAACCCCCACATAGGTACTGCAATAACTACAGGAACATTCTGGGCACTAGTGGGTATAATACCAGGAGTACATATATGAGATACACCCATCTTAGTCTTAGGAAGACTCTATGATTGTGCTATACGTACCACCTGCGTGCACACATACATTCACTTGTTGTACACTTGCGCGCTAATGCTAAATACCATCGCAAAATGTTCAGAAAGTCTTCCTACCTTGAAGTCCTCTGCGTAAGGCTGTCTCCCTCAGGTCGTACTCGTAGATGGGGGAACCTTGCTGGCGCTCGGTCGGACTCAAGCCTGGGCTGAGATTGATGATTGGTGGGGTGCTGGCCGTGAAGAGACGGCCACCTTGGGTGTCCTGCACGGGTGAGGTTCTCACTTGGAGGCCGTCACAATTCGTGACAGCGTCCTGCGTCGGACTGTAGCCAGGAGAGAGCTGTCCAGAGGCCGGCTTTGGCAAGAATTGGCGATACCGTGCAGCAATGGGCATAGTACGGAACAAGGCAGCCAAGAAATGATTACGATGTGTGTGTGTGTGTGTGTGCGTGAGTGTAGGTTAGAAATCTGCCCACATCCGGTGCCTAGAATCCCGTTGGCTTCAACAGGTTGACCAGCTTCAGGACAGTGATGTCACAATCTGCGAAGAGATGATGAGAAATTAGCACGATTAGCAGTGATATTTTCTTGTGCTTCGTGTATTGAGATATATTCTTGTCTCTGATGTTCGCCGTGCCATTGTCGAGGAAACAATGGTCAATTACACGTAAATGAAAACGATCTGTAATAAAATACCCGTTGAACCCTTATAAACTACTAACAATTTTATTCTGACTACTGATCACAGCAACTGAAACAATTACAGATGTGAATAAAAAAATGTGAATTTACTACTACCAATAGTGTTGGACCTAATTAACAGTAGTCTGCCATTAATTAGGATCAAATGGATTCTGTGCTAGTCACATGCCTCACATAGGAAACACTTATGATCTGGTAGGCCCACAGTCAATTGATAAAGTGATAAAATACAATTAAAGTAAAGATAAGTAATAAAATCTGGAAAACTCGCTGCCTGTACTAACTAGTCCCAGTATAATTTTCAATGTTCATGCACACTCGTACCACATTGAGTATAATTGTAAGTATAATATCTTTATAATATACATGTACAGTAAGGAGATTTAACATAATAATAAGATTCGTATGTTTCTTAAAACATTAAGAAACATGCAATTATACATACATTGTCAGTGTGGCAAACAATTTTATGGCAATAGTTAAGGAAAAATGATTTAGAAGGAAGGAAGAAACCCAGTTAGGTTTTAGCAGTAACACATGCTGCACTGTTTTTTTTTCAGATAAATTTCACATAACACAATTCGCACAATGTGCTTTTCCAAGGGTTAGAACAACCACGAAGGCTATTAACCGTGTTATATATGTACAAAGCTAGGTTTGATAATTCAGTAGTACTGATCCTGGGCTCATGGCATCAGTATCGCTACAGTTAGCCTACTTTAGATACAATAATAAATTTTACAGTTGAGTTTTTTAAACTATATGCAGGCATATATACTTTTGCATTTGTTCTAATATAAGTTCTTTATTTTTAGCAATTGGACACTATATAATGTTAGATTATAGCACAGCATCAGAGAATTAATTTACACTAAATGATTAGCAAAAATGTTATAAAGCTTTTCACACCCCTGGCTTTGCCAGTCAATTACTGGCGTATCTTCTTTATCATTGCCACTACTTTGTCTAGCTCAGTAGATTTCCCTAGTTCAATATAAATACAAATATTGGGCCCGAACACGAGAGGGTAACCGAGATAAGTCTTAACACTGGTGACTGAGGCGTAGTGTAGCATAGCAAGTCTTAACACTAACACAGTTACATCGATACAAAACCTTCACACGGAGAAAAATACTAAGTAAGGGTAGTCACGAAGTGAACTGGTATGCACCTATGTATTATGGTTATTTATTATTGAGTTGAATACGTATTTCATTTACCAATGACAATGTATAGACTCCGACTTGCACTGATTCAATGTAGATATTGATGATTATTACAGAGTCTGCCTGAACTGAAGTCGACGCTACACAAAGGTTACATGTTCAATAAATAACGCTTCGTATACATACGTACCTGGTTCATGATATTTACGACGACATTCCTTTCAGAGAAAAGACAAATGCGTTAGCACCGAGAGATCTGATCAGGATGGGAAGAGAGAAACGACTCACTCCTTCCTTTCCCCAGCACTGTAGAGATGTGTGTAAACAGCAATCTCCACGCCTCTCAGTGGGCGTGACGTCATGAACGACAATTTCCTTATATGGAATAAATAGTCACTGGAAATATAACATGCCTTCTTGAGCAGTTACATATATTATATATAAATTATTATTTTACGCATACGATAACCGCACGCAATTCTTCGTATTTTTATATGAACTATGACTCAACCGATATTAGGCAATATCCCGAACGGGGCCGAATACTATGAATCATCGTCACGTGATTGAAATAAAACTGTCTGATTGGATGGTATATTTGTGTGTCATTGGCTTTGTTGTGTTTGGTGTGGAGAAGGTTACGGAAGTGTTCAGTTCTTCTAAACATTTCTAACAAATTCTTCTTCAGGAGGTATAATTTTGTATCAGCTGGCATACGAAAAGTTTTGAAAGACGATAGAGAAGAAGACAGTGCAAGTTTTAAGACCGTCAACACCAGAGGAAGACCCTGGAGGAAGTTGAAAGAAAGGCTGCTCGTTTACATCGCGTCTCTTTTACGACGCCATTTTGAACAGCTCCCTTCTCTCAGCGGTTTGTCAACATTACCTTCAGCTTTCTTACTTATCCAAGCAGTCCAGAAGGTATCAGATATCATATGCTGGTTCGTCTAGATGCTCAGGAAACCTCACTGGTGGTTGTATTGTCGGCAAACAATTTATTCGAACATTCCACAGGCGAATTGTCGGGCATTTGCCTTCTCAAGTTGACCCACAAAGCTGTACTGTAGTGTCGTAATGGCAGTTGGAGCAGGAGGAGAAAGACCCGTAACTGCGTATCCCAGTACAAAGAGCAATTCTGAGAGAGGCCAGACGTGGCAGATGAAAGGGACCAGTAGGGCTCAGTCAAACCGAGAGGGGAGCACCCCGTCACCGAGGCAAAAGCGATCATCGCCGACACCATCGATGACGAGGCAGAAGCAGCGAGCATCTCCTTCCAGAATGGTAACCCCTACCAGGAAGACTGCAAGTCCAATTCAGGCATATGCTGGCGCACGATTCAGTGAGCCACCGTCCGCATATCTTCTTCCAAAACCACCCAGTGATTGGGTTGGGTTTAGCAGAATTAACACTGATATGCCTGCAGAGCCTCACTCAGCCTTCAACGAGATGACTAGCCATTTGAAGCTCATGCTCAAAGTTAGCGCATGATTTTACACACTTGCAAGTCAGTACTGAATCTGACATTTTTGTGTGTTTTGTAATGTGTGGAAGTGTATATACCTACTGCAATGGAAATTCATTTTGCACTAGGTAGTTTGTAAAATGAATGTTGACCAAAGAGGTTTTCGCACCACTTTGTACAATCTGTACCATATAATTGTATATCTGTTTAGACGTGTTCAAATGGGTACTAATTTTCAGATAAAGTGATGAACATTACAGTAAATTCCTAATAATTGATTGTTTAAAAGTGATAGCAAGTTTCTGGATTCAAATATGTTGTCCAATTGGAAGTATCCATCAAGTCTTGTTTTTGTGTGAATTAACTGAAATTACTTTTGAATATTTGATGGAAAACAAGTTTAATCATTTAGTTAACATTTACCTCTGAAGGTCAAGTCGAACGTGTCATGGACTTGTCTTTTCTAGTTCGCCTTATGATAGGGATGAGCCGGGAAAGCCATATTCTAGGCACATAGTTAAGACTAGTGTTTAATCTTTGGATTTTTGGCATTACATTTAAATCCTTTTCCACATGTTTTACTAGTTAAGGCACACCTAGTTCTTAAGTTGCTAAATGCTTAATGTAATGTCTCTTATTTGTATGTGTTGGATGGCTCGTGACAGATGATGCCAAGCTTGTAAAATTAGTTTTTATACTGTAAATAAGAGTATATTTTTTCGTATGTACTTTCTTGTGAATTGACAGTGCATATTTTTAAATATTTTGGTACTGCATTTCATAAACGGAATACTGTTGCTTGTTGTGAAGTTTATGAAAGCAGATATGAGAATATGATTGCCATTCCTGAAAAATATCCATAGGAATGTTGTGACTTATTGTACAATGATTATTGCTTCATCAGCAATCTCATAAGCCGGCAGGATTATATTTTATGAGTGGGAAATATCCAGTGATCCCACCAGGTGTTTCACTTTTAGTGGCACCTGTGCATTGTGTTCATGTGATAGTGCAATGCTAGAGATGGCGTGCAACTGGGTAAATAATGTGATGATGCCAATTTTTGAGCTGAACTTGACAAGCTAAGTCATAGATGTAAAATCTGAACGAATCTGCTGGTTTATGGTGATTGGTATGCTGGCCATGTAGCACAATGTGTAGGTTCCCATCTTAGTTTAGTGTTGTCAAAGTGTATGTCAAGCTTACAGACCGGTTTCCATTGTGTAATGTTGAATTCGGGTACCAGCGCCCCATTGGCTGACGTGTAGGACCAATTGACTACTGGCAATAATGTGTGCGGCCTGGCTGACCAGCTGTTTCTGCACATAGTATGGTTTGAGCGCAATGTAAGTTTTAGTAGTATCAGTCATCTATAGTGCCTGCTGTTTGCTTTGTATAGGGTGGGTCATTATTGAGTATGTCCCCTCTAAGCTTGTTCCCAATTCGGAAGTATGAGCGAGCTGTAGCCATGTCACTTTCCATTAGTCCACCTTTTACTTTTATTGGGGGGAAAAACTAAAAAAAATCAATGTCTGCTATGAATGATTGTTGCTGGGAGAGATTTGTGTGCTAGTGGAGTACTGCCTTTCTTAGTTTGATCGTGTTGCATTGAGAACCAGCGTAAGCTAGGTTATCGTGGAATCGTGTCTAATAGAGAATTCGGCGCTCCTTAGCATAATTTACCCAGTAACGAACGTCTTGCAGTTATTTAAAAAAAACGCCTAATTAAGTAAAGGATGGATGGGTGACTAGAGGTATTCTTTTTATAAGTTTGTTTTATCATGAAAGTGGATCTAAACAATCTTCTATTCTGAATCACATATACACTGTTGCGGTTGGTTCATTGCTAACAGCAGGCACAATAGTTCGATGGAAGCCGGCACTACTGCTACATAATTGCTTGTGCAGTGTTAAAACAAAAGTGTAAAAGTATTGTTCAAGCAATTCGATCGTATACACAAGTTCTTTTGTGTAATACATGTATGTTTGTTGTTAATGACTAGTGACCGAACAATTCGCTCGTGTATGTGCTGATATGTGATGCTGTGTAGACTGCAGGATTTTCGCGAACGTGTACGATATTGTATGTTCATAGACTGAAGCGTTAAGCACGACGAATGTTATTGGAATGTAGATTTAAGCGATACTATGTATCGCTGCTGATTGAGCCGCTAGACAGCGGAGAGACTTTAACGCGCTTAGAAGACGAGGTGTCAAGAATAGAGTACGAAAGATTGCGTACCACGTTCGCTGCTTCCTACTACATTTGTCCAACCTTGGAAAGGTCAGCGATGTCACAAGTCTGCAGTTCACAAGAAAGGACATTTTAACCAAGGCATCGTCTATCAAGATATTCCAACGCTGTGTTTGTCTGCGTGCTGTCCCATTCCCCCTTCCCCGGGCCCTTTTTAGGGCCCACATATCTTCCCAAGAATGATCTCTACATTTGCAAAAAAAAGTTGATGGATAAGTGCGAGTGTGGATGGGTGTGTGTGCGTGTGCGGATGGGTGTGTGTGCGTATTTTTAGGTAAGAGAGAGCCGCTAGATTTTGCAGAGTTCTTTGCCGTGGACGAGGATTTCCACATTCCAAGGCTCCAGTTTTCCACAAGTTCAGGTAAGTTTGAAGGCTCGTCTAATAACAGGTAACAGGTAACAGGTGTGTGTGTGTGTGTGTGCTTCTACAACAACATGGTTGCGAAATTATCAGTAGGCTGATGGTACCGTAGTGATTGTATTCATTACCCGTCAACAATTGTTTGTACTTGCAAGCCTGATGTACTGATCGCTTGGGTTATTTTGCGTTTGTTGACCAGTGCACTTCCAAGAAATCTCAAATGAAAACTGCTAAAAATCGACGTGGGCTTCAAAACAGTTATTCACTATTTACAACGTACAGCTAAGGTATTTCTCAATTTTCAGATCAAGTTGCTTGATTTCGTATATCCTTATTATTTTCCCATGGGCAGCTGGCACAGTGGTAGCTGGCGTGCAGCTTGCGGGATTGCATTGGAGGCCATTTTGTATTCTGGCACATTTATTTACACATGGCGGCGCGTTGCGGGCAAACACCTTTCCATGGAATTCTTGTCGTGTTTCGTGTATGCCTGTGGCCTTGGTAATAACTTCTGTGTTGTGTAACGACGTAGCAGCTTTCGGAAGGGGTGTGTGCTACACGTAATACATTTCCATATATTTATTACAGAACTGACGAGTGCCAAGGGGCGATATCACTGCATGATGGCCCCGGGATGATGGCGGATACCTGGCGGAGCTAAAGACGTCATCACGTTGACTCAAGAGATTTTTCTGGAACGGCCTTGCTCCGCTGCGTGAAGAGTACATAGTTGCAGGGAGATTAATTAACATTGATGACATACTGATATATAATTATATATTGTATTATTTATTATTAGCTCATCTGATGTAGTCAGATGCAGCTTGTAGAATCGCATGAGCGTGCGTCTGTCCGTCCGGCCGTGCGTGCGTGCGTCCGTCAACAGTTGGGCACAAATCTTAACCGCTCGACGTACGGTCACGATATTCGGGACGTCGGAGGGGGATCGTGAAAAAGACTCAGGATGACAAATTTTGTCAATATGTGTAAACGGAGGGGTAATATTTTCCTCTTAACTTAAGGTATAGGAAGAAATACGGAATTACGGCACAAATCTT